>NC_045439.1:128002118-128012445 GCF_002776525.5 Piliocolobus tephrosceles
CCCGCGCAGGTCAAGGCCGAGAGAGCGCCAGTGTCCCCGCGCAGGCCTAGGCCTAAAGTCCTCGTCTCTGTCCAGGCCCAGGCCGAGGCCGAAAGGGGGCCCGTGTCCCCGCGGAGGTCAAGGCCGACAGAGGGCGCCTGTTCCCTCGCAGGCCAAGGCCCAGAGTCCCTGTCCCCGCACAGGCGTTGTCCTGGGGCCCAGTCGCCGCCCCGTCGCTGCAGCCTCTGTGTACTGGGCTTTGCAAAGTCCGTTAAGAGTGCTCCAGGGCTACAGTGCCCAGCGGTTAACAAGTTTGTGATTACTTTTGTGGGTTTATATGTCGCAAATTGAGAAGAGGGTTGCTGGATTGGGCCCCCCTCCTCTGGACACTAACCCCACCCAGGTAAACAGGGACCCGGCCCAGGTTCCTGCTGGGTGCTGAGGCAGGGGATTCAGCGGGGAGCCCTGGAAACTGTCCGGAAACATGCTGGAGGCGTGGATGTGATTCCACTGCCACCATCCCCTTTACCCCGGCTACAAAGCCTCCTGGAGTGCGCTTTGTTTTTCCCAGGTGTAAGTTATTAGCCCTGTATCATGATAAAACGAACACTAAAGATACCCTTTAACTTATTCTGAAATTCAAAACATGTATCAAAGGTCCAGAATGTACCTAGAACTTACAATTCTAGATGCTAGGACCTCAAAGGTAAGAAAGGCATCCACCCACGGCCAGGCGTGGTGGCAGACACCTGTAATCCCAGCATTTTGGGAGGCCAAGGGGGGCTGATCATCTGAGGTCAAGAGTTTGAGACTAGCCTGGCCAACATGG
The DNA here is from genome assembly GCF_002776525.5 of Piliocolobus tephrosceles. Lineage (NCBI taxonomy): Eukaryota > Metazoa > Chordata > Mammalia > Primates > Cercopithecidae > Piliocolobus > Piliocolobus tephrosceles. The sequence continues at coordinate 128,002,927 of NC_045439.1, forward strand.
TGAAACCCCATCTCTACTCAAAATACAAAAATAAACTGGGTGTGGTGGTGGGCACCTGTGATCCCAGCTACTTGGGAGGCTGAGGCAGGAGAATCACTTGAACCCAGGAGGCAGAGGTGAGAGTGAGCCGAGATCGCGCCATTGCACTGCAGCCTGGGCAACAAGAGCAAAACTTCTTTAAAAAAAAAAAAAAAGGAAGGAAGGAAGGAGGGAGGGAGGGAGGAAGGAATGGAAGGAAGGAAGGAAGCCTTCACTTGTGGTCATAGTTCAGAGGACTGAATCACTCTGATATTTGAGCTTACCCCCAATTTCAAAACTCTTATTAGAAAATGTTTTTAAATCACCTGAAATGAGAACAAAATCTAAGTAGTATGTGGAGTGTAGAAATGGTAAAGCAGTTCAGTTAGGTTGGTTTGGGCAGCGTAAGTGTGCATCATCATGCATTAACCGTCAGAAAACCAGTGCCAGGGTCCACACCAACAGTTTTCAAAATAAAGAATCTCAATTAGACCTGAATATGACAGGCATGGTGGCTCACGCATATAATCCCAGCACTTTGGGAGGCCGAGGCAGGTCGATCACCTGAGGTCAGGAGTTCAAGACCAACCTAGCCAACATAGTGAAACCCAGCCTCTACTAAAAATACAAAAACTAGCCAGGTGTGGTGGTGGGCACCTATAATCCCAGCTACTCAGGAGGCTGAGGCAGGAGAATCACTTTAACCCAGGAGGTGGAGGTTGTAGTGAACTGAGATCCTACTACTGCACTCCGGCCTGGGTGACAGAGCAAGACTCCATCTCAAAAAAAAAAAAAAAAAAAAATTAGACCTGAATAGGCAATAGAGTGTATCATAAATAGACAGCATAGATAAGTATTATTTTGTGAAAATGTAGTTTCAGTTATATATGTGTGTGTGTGTATATATATGTATATATTCATACATATATATTTATAGGTGTATTTGTATTAGATCATGATATAACATGTATTTATTGTGAATTACATTCTTGAAATTGTTACTGGGTTTGAACCAGGATAAATTTGTTACATATACAGAAAGTGCCCTATGGTAGTAATAATTATTGCATACTAATTATTTACATGATTGGAACTATGGAAGAGTTCAATGGTATTTTATGCACTAATTAGCTCCATGTTTTACATTTGCTTTACATAGTATTAGCATGGCATGCATTTGAGTGTCTGATCTATCACACTAAGAATAGATCATTCCTGACTTGTAAGGAATGCAATGGCAGAATTGTTCCAATATGTGAGAACAGTCACTGTGGCGGTTGCCGATTATGGAAGCCATGAGCCATTATTGTTACCATGAAAATATGCATGATTTATACATTACTTCTACTGTTGCATGTGTGACCAAATAAGGATCTTTTGCTTTACATTGTTTCTGCTGAAACAAAGTAAAGACATTCAACAGTTCAAGAGTTTTCTTGTCTGTTCCAGTTATTATGTTACTTTCTCAGAAAGCTTAGGACCTTGGTCATAGTTCATTCCTGAGGCTGAAGGGGTTTCATTATTAACAAGTCAGATAATTTTCATTTCAGCTTTCATAAAAGATTTTTTTTTTTTAATTTTGAGCAAAGGTTGAAGCACTTAATGCTTATTGTAATAATTAGTTTTATATTTTCTATTTTGATTGATTCATTGGTTGATTTTGATTTTAAGGGTTTAAATAGCTGAAAGTATGGACTATATTTCTAGGAAATAATTTCCTGGTGTACCATTTATCCTCTAATGGTTAGTCCAGGCATTTAATTGTAAATGACTAGTATCCCATTTTGTAAATAGGCCTTGCAGAGAGTTTAACAGGATCAAGCAAATTATTTTTATTTTAACCATACTCACTGGTGTCATAACTGCTTTGATGAGAGCTCCATAAATGAATGAATGAATGTTATAATTTATTTATCTAAACATTGTGATGTGTTAATACTTTTTAGTAAACTTAATTTTTACTCCTTTTTTTAATGAGAGACTAATTTTTGGCAAGTTTATTTCAGGGAAGCAATAAGTCATCTGTCTGAACAGAGATGAGTGAATAGAAATCATCCTGTCCTACAGAACATGTTCAAACAGCATCCAACAAAGAAACAGGCTAGTTCACATCTGAATTTCTAATTCAAAACCGGTCCAGTGCAACAGAGGTTATAAAAACAAAGATTCCAGTTTCTTTCTAGGTTTTTTTTTTCCTTATTAAGGTCTTAGTAAAAGCCAGTGATGGACACTTTTTTTTTTTTTTTTTTAAGACAGAGTCTCGCTCTGTGGCCCAGGCTGGAGTGCAGTGGCACGATCTCGGCTCACTGCAACCTCCACTTCCTGGGTTCAAGGAATTCCTTGTCTCAGCCTCCGGAGTAGCTGGGATTACAGGCATGTGTCATCATGCCCTACTAATTTTTGTATTTTTAGTAGAGACAGAGTTTTGCCATGTTGGTCAGGCTGATCTCGAACTCCCGACCTCATGTGATCCACCCACCTGAGGGACACTTTTTAACCAACTTAGTATGTTATGGTTTTCTTCATATCTCTTAAGTGCCTTCCAAAATACTGGACCCCAGCACTTGCTGCTTGCCACGTAGCTCAGCTGATCTGTTGATAGACCCCCACAGAGGGAGAGTGAATGTCTGCTGGCATTCAGGGATGTCCTAGCTTTTTCCAACCAAAGCTACAGACTCTCAGTAGCTGGAAAGCAGGGATGGTATCTGCCTTGTTCACTGTGATTTCTCAATTTTTAGACACATAGAAAGTGCATAATCATTGTTGAATACATGAAAACACCAAAGAAAGAAAAACAGCAGGAGAAAGTATACATAGCTTGAAACAAAGGGGTAGAGACTGTTATAATCTGCTAAGAGTTTGATATCATCCTCAGATAACAGTGTGTTATCCACTCTTAATTAATACATTTGAGGGTGTCTTGTCAACCCAACAGTGTTTCTGGGGTGAGATCTGGACTCATAGGATGAAGAGCTTACTGGAGACAGGGCACATACCTGTGTGCACACATATGCACACATGCACTACACACACACTGTGATCAAGTTGTATTGCAGAAGCAGTTTGTGCGGTACTGTTAGACAATAAGGCTGGTATAAAATGGGGCTAATGGTGTAATTTGGATAATTAGCATAAAGAGTTTAGGAAGAGAAAGGTTAATTTTTTTTTTTTTTTTTTTGAGACAGTGTCTCGCTCTGTCACCCGGGCTGGAATGCAATGGCGCGATCTCAGCTCACTGCAACCTCTGCCTCCTGGGTTCAAGCAATTCTCCTGCCTCAGCCTCCCAAGTAGCTGGGATTACAGGCACCTGCCACCACACCCAGCTAATTTTTTGTATTTTTAGTAGAGACAGAGTTTTGCCATGTTGGCCAGGCTGGACTCGAACCCCTGACCTCAGGTGATTCACCCACCTTGGCTTCCCAAAGTGCTGGGATTACAGGCATGAGCCACTGTACCTGGCCAAGAAAGGTTAATCTGAGAAGCAGTTTCACAGAGGAAAGGGATGGGACTTGGATAATGAGGGATCACAGATGGGGCCTGAGCCAAGGTCACAGTGATCATAGCCAGTGGACTCAACTGAAGGAGAGAACAGTACTGGGTTTGGTGGACAGTAAGGTGGGACAGGTGGGGATTGAACTTCAGAGGGTGGTTTAGGAAATAGATAATCCTAGAAGTTTAGATTTAACGTAATCAGCATAAAGAAGCCATAAATTCTGGAGCAAGAAAGTAATTTGATGGGGGCTGTGTTTTGAGATTACTTGGAATAGCAAGCAGGAGGACAGCTCTGCCTCAGGACCAGAAAGGGAAGGGAAACAGCCTCCCAGTACTGGAATCTCAGCACCATTTTCAGTCACATGTTGGCCAGCTCTCCTGGGATGCTTTGGTGGCACAGAAGCAACTGATAAGGGGAAATGCATTTGGTTTTGATCTTCCCCTTGAGAGGGTCTGGAAATGATCAAAGAGTGACCAAGCTTACCTGATATGGTTAATCCTTGTGTCCCCACCCAAATCTCATCTTAAATTATAATCCCCATAATCCACATGTGTCAAGAGAGAGACCAGGTAGAAGTAACTGAATCATGGGGGCAGTTTCCCACATGCTGTTCTCATGATAGTGAGCAAGATCTCCTGACATTTGATGGTTTTATAAGGGACTCTTCTCCGCTTCACTCAGCACTTTTCTTCCCTGCTGCCTTGGGAAGAAGGTGCCTTGCTTCCTCTTCACCTTCTGCCATGATTGTAAGTTTCCTGAGGCCTCCCCAGCCATGCCAAACTGTGAGTCAGTTAAACCACTTTCCTTTATAAATTACCCGGTCTTGAGCAGTTCTTTATAACAGTATGAAAATGGACTAATAGGTACATTGGTACTGCAGAGAGTGGGGTGCTGCTATAAAGATACCCAAAAATGTGGAAGCAACTTCAGAACTAGGTAGCAGACAGGGGTTGGAACACTTTGGAGGGCTCGGAAGACAGGAAGATGTGGGAAAGTGTGGAACATTTTAGAGACTTGTTGAATGGCTTTAATCAAAATGCTAATAGTGATGTGGACAATGAAGTCCAGGCTGAGATGGTCTCAGATGGAGATAAGGAACTAGTTGGGAACTGGAATAAAGTTGACTCTTGCTATCTGTGGAACTTTGAACTTGAGAGAGATGATTTAGGGTACCTAGTGGAAGAAATTTCTCAAAAGTAAAGTGTTCAAGAGGTGACTTGGGTGCTCTTAAAATCATTCAGTTTCATACAGTCACAAAGAGTTGATTTGGAATTGTAACTTATGTTTAAAAGAATTACAGAGCATACATGTTCAGAAAATTTGTGGCTTGATGATTCAATGGAAAATAAAACCTATTTTCTGAGGTGATATTCAAGCCGGCTGCAGAAATTTGCATAAGTAACAAGGAACCAAATGTTCATCACCACGACAATGGGGAAAATGTCTCCAGGGCATGTCAGGGGTCTTAACAGCAGTTTCTCCAATTACAAGCCCAGAGGCCTAGGAGGAAAAAGTGATTTTGTGTGCTCAGCCCAGGGCCTCGATGCTTCATGCAGTCTCAGGACTTGGTGCCCTGCATGCCAGCCACAGTTAAAAGGGACCAATATAGAGCCCAGGCCATTGCTTCAGAGGGTGCAAGCCCAAAGCCTTGTCAGTTTACACATGGTGTTGGGGCTGCAGATGCACAGAAGTCAAGAATCAAGGTTTGGGAACCTCTGCCTAGATTTTAGAGGATGTACAGAAATGCCTGGATGTCTAGGCAGAAATTTGCTGCAGGAGCAGACCCTTCATGAAGTAACTCTGCTAGGGCAGTGCAAAAGGGAAATGTGGGGTCAGAGTCCCCACACGGAATCCTCGCTGGGGCATTGCCTAGTGGAGCTATGAGAAGAGGGCCACAATCCTCCAGACCCCATAATGGTAGATCCATTGGCAGCTTGCACTATGCTGCTGGAAAAGCCACAAACCCTCAACACCAGCCTGTGAAAGCAGCTGGGAGCGGGGCTATACCCTGCAAAGTCACAGGGACAGAGCTGCCCAAAACGACAGGAACCCACCTCTTGCATCAGTGTGACCTGGATATGAGACATGGAGTCAAAGGAGGTCATTTTGGAACTTTAAGATTTAACTGCCCTGCTGGATGTCTGACTTGCATGGGGCCTGTAGTCCCTTTGTTTTGGCCAATTTCACCCACTTTGAATGGGTGTGTTTACCCAATGCCTGTACCACCATTGTATCTAGGAAGTAACTAACTTGCTTTTGATTTTACAGGCTCATAGATGGAAGGGACTTGCCTTGTCTCAGATGAAACTTTGGACTTGGACTTTTGGGTTAATCCTGGAATGAATTAAGACTGTTGGGGGACTGTTGAGAAGATGTGATTGGTTTTGAAATGTGAAAGGCACATGAGGTTTGGGAGGGGCTGGGACAGATGATATGGTTTGGTTGTCCCACCCAAATCTCATCTTGAATTGTAATTTCCGTAATCCGCACCTGTCAGTGGAGAGACCAGATGAAAGTAATTGAATCATGGGGGCAGTTTCCCCCATGTTGTTCTTGTGATCTTGAGGGAGTTCTCATGAGATCTGATGGTTTTATAAGGAGCTCTTCCCCACTTCGCTCGGCACTTCTCCTTTCTGCTGCCTTGCTTCCTCTTCGCCTTTTGCCATGATTGTAAGTTTCCTGAGGCCTCCCCAGTCATGCTGAACTGTGAGTCAGTTAAACCTCTTTGCTTTATAAATTACGCAGGCTCAAGCAGTTCTTTATAGCGGAATGAAAATGGACCAATACACTGCCAAACAGCCACAATGCTACACGTGCTCACTTCAACCTCAAGCTTGGTCTACATTTCTCTAATGCCCTCTGGAACAACCAAATCTTTTGTTAATGAGAAGGCAGAGAGTGTGAGTGTCTTTTTCTTGGGAATGGGTCATAGTTGGCTGATATTATGAAACTTAGCCTAGCTTATGTTTTCATAGGGCACCCCATTGTGCTTTTTAAAAAATCCCACTAGAGAATTCACAGGCTGAAGAGAGGGTACCCCTTCTTGAGTGTCCTAGGTTTCCCAAGTAGTTCTCCCAGTTCTGTGTTAGCAAGTGGCAGGGTAGGATATGGGATAGGTGGTAGAACAGCAGGAAGAGGGAAAAGCTAGATCATAATCTTCTTGAGATCAGGGATATTGCCTTCATCTTTGTATTTCGAGTACCTTGTGCAATACATGTGTCAGATGAATGATGGCTAGATGAATAAGAAGCATTTTGTTTCTTCATTGTCTTGTTCAGATATTACATGGTATTGACAGCCCAGATATCATTCAGACACTCATTGCCCTCTTACCTCCTTAGTCCTCCTATCTGTTTAGTGGTGGCACAACTCATATAAATCTATTCAAAGCACATGGAACATTGACTGAGATGCCCAGCACAGTGTTCACTAAAGGAATTGTGGATATTGGAGCTACTAAGTTCTATCTTCCAGACTAAGACAGTCATGGGATTGGTTATTTAGGGAGGTGGACACTTTATCTGCCTACTTCTATTTCCTAATTTCATATTATGTAGTCTTAGCTCCTCATTTAAAATCCACAGCTTAGGCCAGGCATGGTGGCTCATGCCTGTAATCTCAGCACTTTGGGAGGCCAAGGTGAGCAGTTCATCTGAGCTCAGGAATTCGAGATCAGTCTGGGCAACATGGTGCAACCTTGTCTCTACAAAAAATACAAAAACTAGCCAGGCACGGTGGCATGTGCCTGTGGTCCCAGCTACTTGGGAGGTTAACGTAGGAGGATCCCTGAGCCCAGGAGGTTGAGGCTGCAGCGAGCCATGATCACACTGATGCACTCTAGCCTGAGCAACAAAGCAAAACCCTGTCTCAAAAACAAGAATAAAAAATAAAATGCACAGCTTATTCTTTCTTGGATGTGGGATATGAAATAGTAAATCTTGAGAGTCAATCTTCTCTGTGGTCTTAATTCGTACTTACATATGAGCATATGAATATACCCACATCACATACACATATGGATACTTCTTTCTGCACTTCTGTATAATAGGTCTGTGAGTGTGTGCTTGTGTCTGTTTTGGCAGTCATGCTGTATTTTTATTCTTGACATCCTTAGGTCCTTCAAAAGATGTGATGAGCCTGGCGCATAGTATGAACCCAATAAATACTGGCTGAATGAGTTAATGACTGAATGCTATGTTCAGAGAACAGTAATGTCTGCAGCTTGGAAACTTTACACAATCCTTGTACTCAAAATTTAAGTGGAGAAACTAAGTCTATGTGTATAAAAATAAAGACTGTTACAAAGTAACATAGGGATAAAATAATTAAATATACTATGGACCCCAAAATCTGAGACAGGTCTCAGTTAATTTAGAAAGTTTATTTTGCTAAGGCTGAGGACACACATGCATAACACAGCCTCAGGAGGTCCTGAAGACATGTGCCCAAGGTGGTAGGGGCACAGCTTGGTTTTATACAATTTAGGGAGACATGAGACATCAATCAATATGTGTAAGATGACATTGGTTCAGTCCAGAAAGGTGGAACAACTTGAGGTGAAGGTGGGACAATTTGAAGTGGGGAGGGGACTTCCAGGTCATAGGTTGGTAAGAGACAAATTACAGAGTTGTAAAAACATTGAATGAGTTAATATATTGAAAAGCACTTAGAACAATACCTGGGTCATAGCAAGCACAGAGTGAATGTTAGCTGTGATTATGATTATGATGACTATAATTATTATTAGTATTGTGAAAGGCAAATAAATCTTGAGGCCCCAAAATCACTAAGCTAAAGGGAAAAAGAAACTGGAAATTGCTTAGGGTTTGCTTAGGGTTTGCCTTAAGCAATTTGAGTTGCATTCTTTTGAGTTTCTGATTAGCCTCTCCAAATGAGGCAATCAGATGTGTATTTATCTCGGTGAGCAGAGGGGTGACTTTGAATAGAATGAGAGGCAGGTTTGCCCTGAGCAATTTCCAGTTTCTTTTCCCCTTAGCTTAGTGATTTTGGGGTCCCAAGATTTATTTTCCTTTTACAACACTACTAATAATTATAGTCATCATAACCATAATCATAGCTAATATTCACATTGTGCTTGCTCTGAGCCAGGTATTGTTCTAAGTGCTTTTCAATATATTAACTCATTCAATGTTTTTACAACTCTGTAAGTATCACTATTATTTTCCTCATTTTGCAGTTGAGAAACCTGAGGACTGAGAGGTTAAGTAACTTGTCTGGAGTCACACAGCTAATAAGAATAAGGTCACATAGTGAGCACAAAGTGGTATTAGGGGTTAGCAATGAACATTTTCTGGAGGAGGCAAGTTGAGCCATGTCCTGTCCCATCACTGACAGCCACACCTATAGCCAGGGGCTGTAGGCATAAGTGGCCATTACCCATCTGGCCAGCCCTCAGAGGAGGTGGTGAGCTGAGAGAGACAGTTGTGTTGAGAGCCTGCTCACATGGTGACGTGGTCTGGCCTGCATATAGCACTGTAGCCTTCCCAGAGTACATGCTAATTAATTCTAAGACTCCTTTGCATGAAGTTCTCAGTATTGACTAAACTCTTCAAGGGAAAAATCCCCCTGTTTCCCAGCAAACTCAAGAGTAGAGCTGACCTCCTTCATGACACAGCATACTGACTTCAAGTTTTGAAAGAACGCAACGGGCTGGGCACGGTGGCTTACACCTGTAATCCCAGCACTTTGGGAGGCTGAGGCAGGTGAATCACAAGGTCAGGAGACTGAGACCATACTGGCTAACATGGTGAAACCCTGTCTCTACTAAAAATACAAAAAAATTAGCTGGGCATGGTGACACGTGCCTGTAATTCCAGCTACTTGGGGGACTGAGGCAGGAGAATTGCTTGAACCTGGGAGGCAGAGGTTGCAGTGAGCTGAGATCATGCCATTGCACTCCAGCCTGGGTGACAGAGCAAGACTCCATCTCAAAAAAGGATAGAAGGAAGGAAGGAAGGAAGGAAGGAAGGAAGGAAGGAAGGAAGGAA
>NC_045439.1:128012455-128059616 GCF_002776525.5 Piliocolobus tephrosceles
AAGGAAGGAAGGAAGGAAGGAAGGAAGGAAGGAAGGAAGGAAGGAAGCCCAGTGAATTGGCTTTCAAAAAGTAACTACCTACTGTGGTAGAGAGGAAGAGACACAATGGCAAATATACAGATACATAAATGTATGCTGTCAGCATCAAGTGTCAACTCTGTGCCAGGAACTGTTCTAGCCCCTGGGGATTTAGCACTGAACACGGCAGATGAAAATTCCAGTCCTCCTGAAGCTTACATGGGGGAGAGGCAGATAAGAAATACAGTAAGTTAGAAGGTGACAGGTGACGTGGAGGAAAATGAAGCAGGAGAGGGGCTGGAGTTTGTAGGGAGGGAGGCCCCCAGGGGAGTCTGGATGCAGGGAAGCACTTGTTCTCCTACTAATTTGACAACAGAGGGTCTTGTCCTTAGTTTTCTCACTTTGTCACCAAATGGCCTCTCAGGTCATCCGGCAGAGAGGCTTTCAACCCTGGGCCAGGGTGAGTGTGGAAGCGGAGTGGAGAGGGGAAGGGAAGATAAAATTCAGGTCCTCTTATCCTATAATCCATGTGGGGATCTGGAGGAATCATTGTGTCAGGGAGGGAAGATGATTTTGTGACAATAAGACATAGGCTTCCAATTTGATTGGGGCAGGTATTGATCCAGGGATATAAAGATGTCTAAATCATGTCCCTTGAGAATTCCCAGTGTAGTGGGGGACCACTTGTGAAGACATTTGCTTGTTTCATATTATCCCACAGGAGTTTTTCCACACACTTCTTTAAAGAATGCAGTTTGGTCTTACTCTGTCGCCCAGTTTGGAGTGTATTGGGTGGATTACAGCTCCCTGCAACCTTGACTTCACAGGCTCAGGTGATCCTCCCACCTCAGCTTCCCAAGTAGCTGGGACCACAGCTACCATACCCAGCTATTTTTATTATTATTATTTTTTCTTGTAGAGACAGGATTTTGCCATGTTGTCCAGGCTGGTCTTGATCTCTTGGACTCAAGCAATCCTCCTGTGTTGGCCTCCCAAAGTGCTGGGATTACAGGCGTGAGCCACTGCACCTGGTAGTTTGGTAGCATTTTGACTTAAATTTCTGTCTGTGAACAAACAGCATTTGAAAGGTCTATGAAAATGATAAGATAAAACATGAGAGGAAAACAGTTTGTTGATAGTAAAACCTCAAAAGTTTTGCCGGTTAGGTTAAGAACAGTAAGTCCAAAACTGTATTTGTTAAGTTTCTTGGAAGGGATTCTTTCCTTTGAGGGAAAAGTCGGTTGATTCTTACATTTTCTTCTCTACGAAATTAGGTTAAGGATAGGCTGAAAGCATAAAATACAGCTTAGAAGTTGCCTGCTTCCCCTTCTTCCCCATCTATACCCATGCAGCTATGGGACCTCTGCCCTGGGCTAGGAGAGCTTTTGGCACAGTATCTTGCTGCTGGCGCCCAGAGTCAATTTTCCTGCATCCGGCTTACTGTGGTTTCCTCTTCTAGTTCCTAAGTGGCCCTCCAGAACCTTGACTGGGTTTGTCTCTGGTCTACACTGCTCCTATCCCTCTCCTTCCCAATTTACCATGTGAAAGTCACCAAGTACACGCTTTGTAATGCACCCCTACTGCTCCCAACAACACCTCTCCACTGTCATGCTTAATTGTCTACATTTCATTTGTCAGAGGTCTGGTGTTCACTTTTTAAAATGCAGTGAATCATTAACATGCTAATAAGTGGCTTAATACCTATTCATGAAGATTCACAATATAAAACTGATTTAATGTCTCAACTCACTGCTTCAGTTTTCTCATAAAAGGAAACAGCTAAGTACTACCTAGGAGAGATGACACCCACATGCATGCATCTTGCTCTTTCCTGTAATGCTTCCTGGGGTTCTGTCTTTTCTCTTAGCAATGCACTGATACATTTATGGTGAGGCACAAGTAAGAAAGAGAAGAAACAAGGAATCAACTTGGGAATCCTTGAGAGAACCATATTTGCTTTTGTTTTCAACTCCACACACGGCCTATTTCCTGCCCTTGGTTATTTTCCTCAGAGGAGCTATGGAGGAGATGACTAGACTTACACATAGATCCACAGCTCCCACAAAGTCCTCACCAGCAAACCCTCAAAATTCCTCACTCTCATCCCTCTAGCACAAGTTATGAAATAGTCTCATTTTTACATCTTCTCCCTGAAGAAGAGGGAAGAATTACACCTTGACGGTGACTCAAAAAAAGACAGCAGATGCTGACGGGCTTATTTTGATTAAACAGGAGTTATAGAACTATGTCTGAATAGTTCCAATTTGATTTGAACATTATATTTTATCAGAAAATAACGTGTGTTTCATTATAGAAGTGACTAAAACAAAGCATGTAAACATGTGGTTCTACAATGTTGGGTTTGTTTGTTTGTTTGTTTGTCTGAGACGGAGTCTCGCTCTGTTACCCAGGCCAGAGTGCAGTGGCGTGATCTTGGCTCACTGTAACCTCTACTTCCTGGGTTCAAGGATTTCTCCTGCCACAGCCTCCCAAGTAGCTGGGCTTACAGGGGCCCGCCACCACGCCCACATATTTTTTTTTGTATTTTTAGTAGAGATTTTTTGTATTTTTAATAGAGATTGGGTTTCACCATGGTGGCCAGGCTGGTCTCAAACTCCTGACCTCGAGGGATCCTCCCACCTTGGCCTCCCAAGTGCTGGGATTACAGGTGTGAGCTACTGTGCCCAGTCTCGTTCCCCAATATTCTTTTGGCTTGTTTAATTCTGAGAAAGAGGGTCCAAAATAGGGTTCAGGAGCATTCTTTTCCAAGATACCCCTGGAGTGAAAATGAGTGTTGGATGATCACAATTTGGGGTACTAATTGTTTGACCAGTATTGAACAGCTGAGCTCTAGGGATAGAAAGACATCTAAGACTTGTCCAGTGATGATTCCCAAAGTAGTGGGGAAGCAGATACAAAAATCAGTTAAGTTGTGATAGTATAGTAAGTGTTGCAATAAAGGTATGCCTACAGAACAGACAGGGCCGAGGCTAGAGAAGCTTGAGCAGGATTCAGACTTTTATTAGGCACAGAGGTGAGAGAGCAGCTCATGGCAAGGGCCCAGAAGCTGCTCAATGTTGTGTCTGGAATATAGTGGGAAAGGGCAAAAGGAGGTCCTGGAGCAGCAGGTTGCAACCAGGCCATTGTGCCAAGGAGCCTGGTCTTGATCCTATAGGAGGAAGGTGGCTGTTAGAGTTTAATAAGCAGAAGAAAAAGAAATGAGAATGGGAGCATGAGTTAGGTGACAATTGGATGAAGATGGACCAGACATAGAAAGCCTCATGTCAGGAAACCAATTCTGCAGTGATCTCCTGGCAGGAAATGAGGCAGACCTGAACTGAGCCTATCTCAGTGCTTTAAGTTCAACGCTTCTGCCAGATGGTTTTAAAAATGTATGAGCCCATTAATGAAAAAGAGAAAGTCTTCGAAGAGAAAGGCAGACTACGAAGCATTGAGTGAGAAGTACCCAGTGAAAGGAAGGGCATTTATCAATCTTCTCTCTTTGAACTAAATTCATTAGTGAAATCTGAGAAACTTTGGAGCTTCAATGAATTTGAAACTGGCGTTTCCCTTTATCTGCATCCAGTCCATTTTTAATTTGCGGTCATCTGTTAGCTGATGAAAAAGGAAAAATGTCTTTCAGCAGTTGAAGACAGCTAATGAGAATCAGGCTCTCAGAGTGGGCAGTACTGCTGATGTTTGGTTTATGAGTGATACAGGAATCAACTTGTTGAAGCTCTCTACTTGTCAAAGCACCTTTAAATAATCCAAGCCCAGAGTTGTTTCATCTTCAGGCAAGAGAAAGTGAAAATGGCTTCAAAGGTTACAACATCTCAAATGAACACTATAAAATGCATCCACACTTACCTTTGAAATTGTAGTGGTTCAAGCACATGGAGACAAGCAACAATGTTTATTTCCTGATACTAATGAGCTTGTCTATCTTTACCTATGATGATTGTTCTTAGAGACAAACAGATAAAAATGCAAATTATATCTGACTATTCTAAAAAGAAAAGATTGCCAGACTATTTTATTTTTTGGTGGTTATATGATTCAAAAAAAAGTGATTTTTTTTCTCAATTCCTAGGAAGACGGCAGATAAATCACATTCCTGTGGACCAATGCTCCTTAGTGGATGAGTTTTGTGGCATGGTGGTGATTTAGTTAGCAAGAGCCCTGCCTGTTTTCTGGAGAGTACTATACTTGTCAAACCAGCTCCTAGGACAGTGCAGGGTTGTGACTGGTATTTTGGGGTTCTCTTTGCGCATAAGCCCTTTCCTTTTAATACAAACAGCAAGATCATCCTGTTCAGCAGTTGGTGAATGACTGTGTGCACCAAAAGGCAACAACGATGAGGCAACTGATGCATTTGTAACTCAATGTCTGACTGAATTCCAGTTTTCTTTTCTCAAAGTGGCGAAACAGGAAGCAACATCCCATCAGGAAGAACCTGAGGTGCCATCCAGTAGCTTCACCTCACGTCACTGACTGCCCTCAGTCAGAAATCTTGACTTGCAACTTTGGAGGGTGGATCTCTGAAGGAATTTCAGGGCTTACACAGAGATGAGGTGTGTTGCTCTCTGAGGAGAACGAAGCTGGCTGGAATGCTGGAAGCTGCTCTCTGACTATACTTCACAAGCAAGGGGCACCTTTTGTGGACTGACATTTCAGAAAGGTAGGCACCATTTCATTGATGTAGTTAGAATTTGACGGCTTTCAAAACCAAGGTGGCTGTGATTCCGTGTGTGAGCTTGTGGGTTATGTGTGCCTGGGTGCGTGACAGAGAGAGGGAGAGGAGACAGAGAGTGGGGGAGAGGCAGCTAAATGAAGTCTGATGTTTGGGAGAAATACAGAAAAGACAGACTTGGGGCCCTTTGCTTTGTAGAGTTTTGCTTGTAAGTGTTTAGTAGCGGAGGGTAAATGTTGAGTCCAAACTTCCACTCCTGACCTGCATTGCTCTCGGGCGAGTTTAAACTGATTCATTGAGGGTTAGGAAGAATGGTTTGGGCAATGAAATCACATGCGCTGAATGCTCAGCATAGCTTGGTTTATTAGGAAAGCCCTGACTCCAGGTGGAATGAAAGGGGTCACTACAGATCTTTGCCAGGTGGCATGGCAAAGGCCATTTCAGACCCTCTCAGAGTGCCTTAAACTGAGAACAAGGTGGGACTTGCTCACCCCTAGTGGCAAGCCTTCCTAAGCTGCTTCTGTCCTGAGAGATATAGTGCTCAATGTCATGCCAGGAGAAATTAGCTGTTTAGTTCTAAGGCTGCCAGTCTCATGCAAAAAAAAATGAAACAAAATCAAACTACTTTTTCTGATCCAAGCAAACGTTTAGCGAGAATGTTCTGTTAAGCATTTTTATTTTTTTGAAAGCTTTACACAAAGCAAGGGAAATAAACCTTTAGGGCTGACCAGATAATGAATTTTAATTTATTCATTAACCCACAATGTTCAAGTGCCTTCTCTATCATAAGTGAGTGTTTGACTTGAAACTTCACTTTTTCATTGCCTTCCCCCTACAAGCCTTTTGTTTTTCTTAAAAGGGGTTTCCATTTATAATTTCATCAACAGAATTTCTGGAAAAAGGGACAAATTCTTTAAAGAGAAAATAAGTATATGTTCATAAAGGTAATAATTGTGCGGTCCTCTCATTAACAGAATTTCTGCCTTTTTCTAAAGTATCAATCAAATTGATTTACATAAGTTTGAAGATCATTCTGGGCTAATAATAATCTACATTTACTAAGTCCTTGCTGTGTGTTCATGCATTTTCCCATTTAGGGCTCATGATATGCCACTTTCAGACGAGGAATTGAGGCTTAGTGAGATTTACAGTGATACAGTAGGGATGTGAGAAAGCCACAGCTTTATTGCCTTTCTGCACACTAAGATATATGATTTCAGGCCATTCTATATTCCCATTCAATTCCATTAACCCCTCACAGGATCCTTGTTGTGTGGAGGGATTCCTGAAGCCATGATAATATTCAAACACTCTAACTTGGTATCTTATAACAAAAGGTCAAAATCAATCAATTTATCACCTGCTTCTGCTGCTGGGGGAAGGCTTGGTGTGGTGGACAGAACATTGACTAGAAAGACAGATCAAAATTCGAATTCCTGCATCCTGCTTACTAACTGTGACCCTGGCAAGTCACTGAAATTCCTTTTTTATTTTTTTGTGATGGAGTCTCGCTCTGTCACTGAGGCTGGAGTGCAATGGCATGATTTTGGCTCTCTGCAACCTCTGCTTCCTGGGTTCAAGTGATTCTCATGCCTCAACCTCCCAAGTAGCTGGGAGTACAGGCATGTGACACCACATCAAACTAATTTTTTTTGTATTTTTAGTAGAGATGGGGGTTTTGCCATGTTGGTCAGTCTAGTCTTGAACTCCTGGCCTCAAGTGATCTGCCCACCTCAGCCTCCCAAAGTGCTGGGATTCCAGGTGTGACCCTGGAATCAGTGAAATTCTTCAAACCTCAATTTCCTTATTTATAAGATAATTATTATAACATCCATCAAACGAGGTTGTTTATTATAAGGCATAAAAAGGCAGGGTATGTCAAATGCCTTCCGTAGGACCTGCCAGAGGGTAGGCCCTTGGTAAACAGTATTCATTTCTCCATTTTACAGTGATTTCTTCATGCTCTTGACATGTTAGATCCTGTTCTAGGACTGAGGGTATCACCAGTGAACAAAGTAGATAAATCCCTGCCCTCAGGGAGTTGCCTTTCCACTGGTACTTGTTCCTTATATCCTAGTGTACTTTCTTGGGAAATCACTTTGTGATTATCTTCCTTTGTGGAGCTGATCCAGCTTTCAAACAGCCTCTTAAGCAAGGTAATGAATGTCCTATGCCAAAAATCCCCCAAAGCACAGTAAAATCAGGCAAAGAGCAAGAACATCAGATACTTCTTTTTCAAAAGTCAGTTTGTTGTGATAGGCCAGGAAAGTTATGTTTTTACACACACACACACACACACACACACACACACACACACACACAGTTTATGTGGGTTTTCCCTGGCCTCCACACCACAGCAGAAGCACTGCCAGGAGCTGGCGGAGTGCTCATGGGAGGAGGGTGCTGGGCTGGCTCCAAGGGAGCTCCCTCTGCTCACAGAGCATGGAGTGTATCGTGGCAACTATTCATTTATCTTGGGCCCCAAGCCATCCACACAACAAGCTTGGACTTTCCAAGCCCTCCCCAACATGAATTTAGGGATGTGATGCAAAGATTGACCTGCAGATGTACACCTTTATAAGGATGGATTTGGGACAAAAGCGATTGACTTATGTTTTGGCAAAAAGCCTTCAGTCAAGTTCATCAAGCAGGCCAGCTGGCATCAAGAATGGTGTTTTGGCAATCTGTCTCTATATTTGAATCTGGAGAAACTGCAGATCATAGCAGAGAGATAGCAGAGGGGAACACAGGGAAGCTCTCTCTGGAATCAGCTGCAGGTAGATTCTTTTTTCTCCTGGAAACACCTCAACACACATTACAACAATCTAACTGATCTTATACAGGCCAAGTTTGTGGTTTTATTTACTGGGTGGACCTAGGATGATTGAAGAAATCCTTGTGCCAACCCTAGACAGACCAGACAGTTGGCAGTATGAAAGAAGGCATTCTAAAGTAGCAGGATTTATTTTCCTAAGTCCTGTGCAACAATCAAGTCCATCATTTTACAGCCATACTGTATGTACTGCCTTAAGATTTGTTCTTGTAGCTAGAATTTAAAATGATGAAAACAAATGAAGCTAAAAGTCTAATTAAAATAAATAAATTAGGGTTATGTATAAAAACCCCAATTGGCAAGTGAACGGAGAGATTAAGAATCTTTGACCTCGTACAAAACTGTAACAGCCACAATTCTCCATAGGGCTTTCTGTTGATGGTGGACAGATGTTCAATTGTAAATGGGCTTCAGTTAGATCACTTCCAAAGGTTGTTATTATCATAATTTCAAGGCTGAGAAGTTCCATTAATAAATAGAAAATAGCTCTGATGAGATTTGACTTGGATGTCCATGAAACAAATTTTACCTTTCCCAAATATGAGAATTTTAAATTTCTCCATCTGTGAGTATCTTCTTGCTACTCAAATATAAAATTAAAGGGTTCTGGTTATTTATTTTTTGGCCTACCTGGCCACTGGAAAATCTGTGGAGACGATTTGTGCTGGTGTTGGGATTGTATGTTTCAATCTAATGGAAAGTTTCCTTTTTATTGTTTCCTGAATTAAATCTTTAGGAAATACCAGGAAACTAAGATATTTAACCAAAATTCCCAAATCTGTCTGCCCAGGATTGGTAAACATACACTCACTCGCATACACACACGTGTGCCTGTGTGCATGTGCATAATATGAAAACACAACCAAAAGATGCATACATTTCTCAATAATGGGAAAAGTGTAAAATTCACAGGTAAGCCATATATTTAGGTTATTTGAAGAGGTAAAATATTACATTAAGGAACTTGAAGCCATTTTTACTTACTATATTCATGTTCTAAGATGAAGTACTTAGTGAAGAAAAATCATGTGATAATCCATTTAATTCTCTGCTGGGATAAGGTCTATTTGTTTTATTTTGATTTCTTTGCCAGACATATTTTACTGGATAGTCAATAAATACTTGTTGATTGGATTGACCCTGACACAGCTGAACAATAAACTAATCATTTCAAAATTTAAGCAAAACATTCTGAAAGCATTTTCTTCAATAATGAGGATTACTTGACATCATTTAATAACTAACTTGGCTTCAATTTCTTCCCCTCAAAGTTTGTTTTCTTGTTTGACATATGATTAAAACTTTAGAAACATACAATATACTGATGCTGAACAAATGTCAAATTCTGCAGATTAGCAGTTTTCATTTGTAATGTTCACATAACAGGATCATTACTATACTCCACTTTGGGTCAAAGTTACAGGGTTTCATAATGAGCTATTCCTATCCCATTAGCTGTAACTTGCTTTTCCTGGCTTGATTCCAACAGAGATCTGCCTTATGTGGAATTCTGGGCTATAACTAATTGTGTAAGAGTAAAACTTCAGAGCTGTTCTAGGATGACTATAAAATTGTATGCAACTTGAATTTTCCTAAGTGATTGTTGTGTAGATTACACTATTGCAGTGATTTTCAAACGTTTTTAACCATTACTGATAGTAAGAAATACTTTTCAGATCTCAACTTAGGACACATACACACACACAATTCTGAAATAATAGTTTCATAAAAACAATACCTATAGGTATTGATGTTTTCTATTTCATTTTATTACACTCTACAAAATTTCTGGTCATAACCTACTAATTAATTTTGTGACCTACTGGTAGTGGTTCTCAATACTCTCTGAAAATTATAATCAACTAAGGAACAATAGACCAATGGAATGGACTAAGATGATAGGAAAAAGCCTCCACAAATTTGGACCTTTGATTTATGACAACATTGGCACTACAGGAATGGACGGCCATTTGAATGTCCATGTACAAATAAATGAGTCTTGAGTCTCATCTTAAAATTCATACAGCTCTAAGTATTAATCTAGGTGTGATAGGTAAAACAATATAACTTCTAGATCTTCACTGTCCAATATGGCAGCTGCTAGCCACATGTGGCTATTGAGTACCTGAAATACTAGAAAATTTAAAATTACATATGTTACTCCCATTTTTTTCCTACTGAACAGCATTGTTCTAGATGACAAAACAGAATATATGTATGACCTTGGGTAGACAGTGATTTCTTTTTCTTTTCTTTTCTTTTTTTTTTTTTTTTTTTTGAGACAGAGTCTTGCTCTGTTGCCCAGGCTGGAGTGCAGTGGCACAAGCTTGGCTCATTGCAAGCTCTGCCTCCTGGTTCACGCCATTCTCCTGCCTCAGCCTCCAGAGTAGCTGGGACTACAGGCACCCACCACCATGCCCAGATAGTTTTCTGTATTTTTAGTAGAGATGGGGTTTCACCGTATTAGCCAGGATGGTCTTGATCTCCTGACCTTGTGATCTGCTCGCCTAGGCCTCCCAAAGTGCTGGGATTACAGGTGTGAGCCACTGCACCCGGCAATTTCTTAAACAAGATACAAAAAGTACTAACATGATGAGAAAGATCTATAAATTGGTTATTTTAAAAATAAGAACTTCTGTTTCTCAAAGCATACCACTAAAAGAGTGTAAGACAAACTGCAGGAGAGGAGACATTTGCCATGCAAATAACATGCAGGGAGTCATGCATATAACATGATTTGTTATGCATGTAACAAACAAGGAATCCTATCCAAAACAGAAACAAGGCAATTCTGAAAGACAGACTATCACAACAGAAAAATGGGCAAGAGGTTTGAACAGGTACTTCACAGAAAAACATATTCAGAGAGCCAAGAAGCATAAAACATACTTAACCTTGTTAGCTTTCTGGGGGAATGCAGATTAAAACTACAGTGAAGTACCACTACACACCCATCAGAAAGGTGAAAATTTAAAAGACAGACCATATAAATGTTAGCCAGGATATGAAACCACTGGAACTCTCATACATCACTGGGAGGAGTGTAAATAGTCACAACAGCTTTGAAAAACTGTTCAGCAATATCCGTTAAGCTGAATATACATATGCCTTATGACCTGGCATTTCCACTCCCAGGTATGTGTTCTACAGAAATGCATTCACGTATTTACCTAAAGCATGTTCAAGAATGTTCATAAATGACACCTTTAAGTGTTATAATCCCAAACTCAAAACAACCCATATTTCCATCAACAACAGAATGGGAAAACAGATTGTGATATAGTCATGGAATGGAATATAAAACGTCAATGAAAATGAGTTTGCTACTGTTACATGCAACAACAGAGATGTGTCTCAGTCCTGAAAGTTGAGTGAAAGAATCCAGATGCCAAGGAATGTGCTCAAAACAATTGTTTTACATAAAGTTCAAGAAAAGGCAACATGAATCCATGGTGGTGACAGGGAGAGACATGAGGAAGAGTCTGGGGCACTAGTCATATTCTTTTGCACTTTGTTACTTTACCATCTGTATGTTATACTTCAATAATTATATTACAGTGACAGTACAGCAGTGACAATACTGATACCAGGACTGTACCTTCAGAGATCTTGGTTTAGTTGATCTGGTTAGGTAGAAAGCATAGTCTAAAAATCTCTCCCAAGGAATTCACATGTAGAACCAGGGTTGGGAACCAGTGCACTAATGGTTCACGACTGGTCCTTTGAAAACCCATGTGCTATGACAAACTGTAATTTTTACACCAGGCTGTGCTAGGCCCTTATTATCTCTGCTCAAGTTACACTGACTTGAAGACATAATTCATATTGAGAAATGTTAGCAGCTTAAGGAGTCACAAAGTTAACTGCCCTAGAAAGCCAGTCAGGTGCCTGAAAACAGTTGGCCAGGGGGTAACCATGTGTTCCATTTAAGGCCTGTGACTCCAGTGATTCTTGCCAATCTTCTGAGTTTCTGAGTGAAGCTGCAAATCTGGATTTCTATATGCAAATTCCTGAATTTTCAGTGTTGGCTGAAATTGTTTTAAAGCCCCATGCACCAGTCCAAACTGGTAGGCCCAACTTTGCCAGCACCAAGCTCTCCCATTGGTTTGAAACTCTGACTTAAGTTTTAGACCTATTATAGAAGGATGCTTACAGGCACAGTTGTATAGTATATTAATTATGTTTCTCTTTTTCTGTTTCTGCAGGGATGTTGTGAAACAAAAGGAGACATTTATATATATACATACATATAGTATTTGAGTTCCTCAGTAGAAGCTATCATATATACTCAGGTAATTATTTTTATTTTGTTTTATTTTATTTTATTTTATCTCTACTGTGTTTCCTTAACTATAATCTTGGGAAATTGACATTTGTGACTCAGAAGTTGATTATCTGGCACTGTTTTGCATATTCTGGGGACAAGTGGAGTTTTGGGCAAAGCCAGTACCATGCTATTCTCTATGAAATACTATAGATTTGTATTTTTTCCTTTTGAGAGGGGAGATGCAGGAGAAAGCTTCATGTGATAGCAGCAGGTAGCAAAGAGCCATCATTCGGTGGCATTTGCTGTCTGTGCTCTGGTCTTCCCTCCCCCACAACACCTGCTGTTCTGATGGGAAGGAAGGAAGAGCTGGCCGTGCTGGGCAGGCCTCTAGCTTCCAACGTCTTACCTGTAAGGAGGAACTTTCAAAACCACATTCCTTCAAAATCATAAAATATGACCCCAAATGATAAAAAATGATCATTTGTATGAGGAAGTCATTCATGAAGCAT
Source organism: Piliocolobus tephrosceles (assembly GCF_002776525.5). NCBI lineage: Eukaryota > Metazoa > Chordata > Mammalia > Primates > Cercopithecidae > Piliocolobus > Piliocolobus tephrosceles. Next base: position 128,024,773 of record NC_045439.1, read on the forward strand.
GTTCACAAATATTGACTTGATGAAAGGCAAAGTCAGGTACATAGACGGGAGGAGTTGCACTTTTACCGTTAATACCTAAATTTGAGACTGGTTCTGCATCACCTTGAACAAGTTGCTTTATCTCTCTAAACGTCATTGTTCACCTGCAAATTGGAAGCATGAATAATTATTATTGTAAGGATTCAATGAGTGGATGCTTGTGGGTGCAACATTGTAAGCTGTGGTATATACAGTTGTTTGTTATAATTTTTTTTTTTTTTTTTAATTTTTTTTTTTTTTTTTGAGACGGAGTCTCGCTCTGTCGCCCAGGCTGGAGTGCAGTGGCCGGATCTCAGCTCACTGCAAGCTCCGCCTCCCGGGTCCACGCCAGTTTGTTATAATTTTAATCATCTCATTTACTTTTTGCAATGGTCTGTGAAAAGCTGGTGTTATTATTCCCAGTTTTCAGCTGCAAGAACCAGATATTCATGCTGCTGGATGTCTGATCCCAGGTCTATGCTCTCCCTGCACCAGCTGTGCTTGCTCACACAGAGCTTCCCCTCCTCCCCACCCTGCCCACTCCTAGTGGGACAGTGGAGGGCTCAGGCAGAAGGGGCTCCCATCCAAGGCAACACCCTGCCTTGGGCCTATTGTTTTCTACACCTTCTTACCAAAAGTTTTGCTAAACAGCAAAGGCAGTTCATCACACGTGTATTTTCCCAGCCTGCTTTTTAGTGAAGGTGACAGTGGTGAACAGGTAGCCTAATAGGAGGAAGAAATACTTCCTGCTCACAAAGAAAGTGCTTGCTGTGGGAAGGAGCAGTCCAGTGGGACCTTTAGGAGTCACATAAGGACGTCTGTCTTGGTCATGCTATCAGCCCCTCTGGTGGCTACACAGCTGGAACAGATCTTTGGCTTCCAGAATTCATGGGACTTCTGGAGATTCAGACCTATCCCAAGGCCCTGTGAACAGGCCTACCCCTAACATTTGCAAGACACAGGGCAAGAATACAAATGGAGGCACCAGCCCTCAGCTGGGCCCGGTCTTTCCTCTCAGCCCCACTTATGTCCTGCTCCGCTAGGAGCCTGGTGTGCATGTGTGTGGCCACTGCATGCTACAATCCCTGCCTTCCCCTCCCCAAGTCTTCTTTGGGCCTTCTCCAGGCCTAGCATTACACTGTGCTGTCATTTATAAGAGGGCAGACCTAGAAAAGGGCCCATACAGGTCCTGGAAGTGGGCTCAGAGCTGCTCAGGCAGGGAATTCTAGGATCCTTAATCACCTAGCAAGTCTGGAAAGGGGACATGGATGTGGGTGTGCATGTCTCCCTGAACCCATGGACTCCTCACCCAAGGGAGAAGTAGGCCAGAGGAGGGCCAGAGTGGGGGTCTTTTAAATTAAGGCCAGATGTAAGGGTGGGGCTGCTCCTGAGGATCAAGCGCAGTGTCCTGGTACACAGTTGGCACTTAATCATACCTTTGACTGATGTGCGACAGAGTGACAAAGGCTGAGCAATGTCAGAATTGCTGTGGAATATCTAAGTATTGCTCTTCTTCCACCTCCGTGCTCCATAAACATTGACCTAGAAGCGTGGCAAAGGTTGGAGTGGCTGGGATTTCATAAGATGGCAGATGAGTGACATTCCTAACCTTGTGTGCTAACAGGAAGAGCAGTTTACTGAGAAACAACTTCACTGGGCAGGGAAGAGAAACAATCCAAGGCTCTCCCTCTCCCCAAACAAGAGGACATCACTAAGGCTCAGATGGGTATCTTGGTATATTTTTAGAATCCATGTAGGTTTAGTGTTTAGTGTCTTTTATATGTATATTCTAGGTAATAGTTGGTATATTTGAAGCTGAATATCATATGACCCTTCTGTTCACTTTTTTTTTCAGAGCATTTCTTTTCTTTAGAGCAACCTAAAGATATCTATATTTAAATTTCATGAACATGAATAACATCGAGGAACTCTGAGTCCCCTCACATAGCACCTGGAGCTGCTGCTGGAAGGTGGGGATGGTAGTGAAGGGGGTCAGAGTGGTCAGTTCAATTCCAAGTCCACTTCCATCACTGTCTCATCTCCAGCGTTCTCCGCCACAAAATCTGGACTTGTGATTCACAGTAGCATTTTGGCCAAGTATATTTTTTGGCGAATTTTTTTTTTTTTTTTTTTTTTTTTTTGAGACAGAATCTCGCTCTGTCGCCCAGGTTGGAGTGCAGTGATGCAATCTTGGCTCATTGCAACCTCTGCCTCCCGGGTTCAAGTGATTCTCCTGCCTCAGCATCCTGAGTAGCTGGGATCACAAATGCACACCACCACGCCTGGCTAATTTTGTATTTTTAGTAGAGATGGTTTCACCATGTTGGTCAGGCTGGTCTCGTACTCCTGATCTGGTAATCTGCCCACCTCGGCCTCCCAAAGTCCTGGGATTATAGGCATGAACCACCATGCCCAGTCTGGCGGAATTTTTTAAAATAAAATATCCAATAAGTCTTAAAGAAAGCATTTTAGAAAGAAGGCTTAGGAACCCAATGACCCCAGATAAAGATCAATAGAGGAGAATCAGAAGATCACATTGGCACATGTTTGACTGATCCTCCAGGGAAAAGGAGCTGATCATGTGCCTGGTGTAGTGTTGAGCTAGGAAATCCTGTGTATGTTATTAGCACAGTATCATCTCACATTCATACCAGCTGATTTTCACTAATAGGCAGAGAGATGATGTGAAAATTGTGTAAATGCATATTGACAGAAATTTAAGGATACTCCTTTGAAAGAATGTATATTTGAAAAGTCTGGAAATTTTTATTTTTTAATAATATGTTACATTTTCAAACAATATGCCCAAGACTTTTTCTGCCAGACATCTTTGTAAGCGAAGTATCTCTAAATTCAAAGTCATAGATTTAATCATTAATCAAAAAATTGAATAAATGAAATTTTTTCTCTAATGTTCCAGGCACTGCAGATATTCTGTATGAGCCATGCTCTCTCTTTCTCTCTCTGTCCTTCTCTCTCTCTCTGTCCCTGTCTCTCCCTGTCACTCTGTGTGTGTGTCTCTCTCTGTCTCTTTCTCTTTGTCCCTCTCTCTCTCATTCTGTGTTTGTCTTTGTCTATCTCTCTGTCACCCCCCTATCTATTTAAAATCGGGATGTTATACATTTTTTTCTTTAAGAGGGTTCTTGCATTAGACAGGGCTAGACAGAAAAGATTAGCCTGTTTCCAGTGTGAAGTCTTATGGTTTATTTTCTCTTGGTGAGTAATTAGCAAGGGCTGGTGATCACTGACAGAGGGAGCAGCTGCCCTGGCCAGAGAGACGAATGACCAATCCCCATTTGCTCAAGGTAGAAAACAGTAACTATTCCAACAGGTGCCTAATCCCCCAGCTCAGTGCCATTGGTCCTTGGCCAGAGATATTGCTCTGACTTTTCTTGTGATTTCAGAGTCTGAAAAGAAAGCAGTTGAGACTGTATTTGGGGGATATTTTTCTGCTCTCCTTCACCATTTCCCTGCCTCTCCTGTAGGCACTCATACCCGCTGCACCCCACCCTCCTCCAAGAACTACTAGAATCTTTGTCATCCTGTTATTTTCCAAGGGGTGCTTTATCTTGCGGGGGCTGTACAACAGGAAATGCTGACTGCAAACATTACATAACAAAAACTTATTTTAAAATATTAAAATTTGGAGCTTGCTTCATCAGTGTACCTTAGTAACCCCAAATCCTTTCCTAAAAGTGACCCAGCTTCCTCTTTATCTGTGGGCGAGAGACAGATGTTCCAAATTCCTTTTTGATCAAGAGGTGGCCTCACACCCTCCTCTAGGTCCTACTCTTTTTCATAAAATGATTCCTTTGGTGGCACTGCCCAAGCAAGTTTTATGAGGTAAGAAATCCTGCTGTCACTGAGGAAATGAGTCAACCTGCAAGTGACACTATCCCTCAGAAAAGCCACCCCCCACCAACACTTGGTCAGGCTGACCTAAACCCTGATCAGGGTATTGTAGGAAAGGAGGGACTGCTGGCTGGCCATCGTGCCACTTGGAAGGCACAGTGCCATTGATGAGGAAATGTTAATAGTGACTGCAGTACCAATGCCAACAGTATATCGGGCACTTGCCATGTGCCAGGCATTACATTAGGTAATTGAGACACATGATGTACTTTATTTAATCCTAATCTAGAACTTACAAAATAAACATAAAATGTTGTGTCTATTTTTACAGACTGACTTGCCCAAGATCCCTTAGCTATTCAGTGACAGGACTGACCTTCAAACTGGGCTTCCTGACTCCAGAACCACAGTTTTAAGTTTTCAGGCTTTGTGAGGAATTCAGGGCTTAGAAAACATCGCTTGCTCTAAGCCATGTAGTTGGAAAGTGGTGAAAATGGCATTCAGATTCCCAAACTCCTTTTATTAGCAAGGCACTAGGTCCTGGGTTCTCACATGTCCTGTCCTGGAAATCCTACTCCCGTTTGCTGGGGTTGGGAGGGAAATCTGGGCATTCTCCCGGGTGAGGCCCATCTTTGGAAAGCTTGGAACCACCTGACACTGCAACACAGACTCTCTAGGACCTGTGCCTGGGTGTTTTACTCAGCACAGTTGGTACCCATTATGTGGGCTTTCCTTACTGAAAGACGGCTGTGAAACCAGTTATCTTTATCCAGTAGTGAGAGAGAGAAGAACATGATGGGGGAGGAGGCTATGAAGCCATAGGAGGTTCTCCCATTTCTCTCTCTGAGGAACCTTTTAAAACTTAGTATTTAATTTTATTGTTTAAACCAGCCTGACATCTGATTCTTTCCTGTGCCCAGTAGGGGAGGATAATAAGATGACTTATTACTTGTTACTACTTAACACTGACCCAGCTTTGTGGGTTACTGTGTTCAGGTACGTCTGTATACCTAATCTCCCTTAGTCCCATGACAGCAGGTCTTTGTGGTAGGTGGAATTAACCCCATTTAACAGGCCAGTAAACAAAGATTCAGAGAGATTGAGTTGCCTGAGATCACTCAGCTACCAAGCGACAGGACTGGCCCTCAAACCAGGTTTCCTGACTGTGGAGCCACCATTCTCTTGAAAGATTTTAGGCTCTATGCAAGACTTACAGCTGCTTGTGGTATGTGAAGTGCTGCATTCACTCATTTTTGTGTGTTATTTTTATTGTATTCATCAATTGCCAGCTTGCAATTTGTATAACGGCCTTACCCACCCCTTTCTAACTGGATAAGGTGACGGGAAGCCAGTACAGCACCCTTGAGTGGCACACAGGAGGTCTTTGCAGACACTAAGGCAATCCTTTAGTCCCTCAAATGGGAAAATTGAGACAGAACCAGGTGACTCACCTTAGGCCCTTTGTGACTCACTGGCAGCAGGTTCCCAATTCCTTTGCTCTGGCCTGGACCAGTCACTTATGCCCAACACTAATAACAGGGTAATTTGTGAGGCACGATGTGTTCTCCAGGCGAGGGAGGAGAAGGTGGTCAGTGGAGAGGAGCAAGATGTTTACCAGCAATTGGAAAGGAAATGCTGACAGGATGCTACTTGGATTAACATTTCTTAATGTTGCAACACCATTGCCTACTTACCCAGCCACTGATTTACATTTTAGATTCCTAAAGTGAACCACCAAAAGGTGGGGAGGGGAGTTCTACCTTTGAAAACAGAACTATCAATCTTATAGTGTTCCTCCCCATCACCTTGGATCCCTTTTTTTGGAACCCTAAGATTTACATTCTTCTAAGACATTTCTGTTCTGTAACTTTGCTTTACACCCCTCTGATTTCAGTCATACCTGTTTTTTCTGCAAATTTATATCCACATTACCAGTCTAAGTCAACTTCCTGGCTCACTTACCACCCTGGGTCCTGAGTGGGCCTTTGATAATCTCTGTCGAGGTAATGATCGGGCCAAGACGAGCCTAAGCAGATTAAGGTTAAGGGGCCTTGGGAGAATTCCATTTTGGTGAGCACTGCCTCCTGGAAAGCCATGTGCTATTGTGTCTTTATTACCTCCACACTGTAAAGTCAGCCTGTCTTCCTACTGACTAAGGGAGTACACTTTGTATTTTCTCTGAAATTGTTAAAATCCAAAAGATTCCAGTAGTTAGCTGTTTGTGTGAGTAAGATGGCTGTGATAAGTTTTTATGTAGGTAGCAAACTTGCCTTACTTCAAATCAGTTTGATCCACATATTATCTGTGTGAAGGCATTAGCTTTTATATATGAAACATTTACTATAAAAAATAAGCCTCTTAAAATATTAATGTGAAACAAATCATCATTTGGTCAGGAGGAACTAAGTGTGTATTGGAAAAACACTGGCTTTTCTGGCTTTACTCAGATAAAGCAATTTTATTTCCCTGGGACTCACTTTCGTCATATTTATAGCGTTGGGCTAGATGTTGCATGATTTTTAGAATAAAATTTGCTTTCACTGATTTGAATAATCAAATAAGAACACAGTGATACATTTTCCTAATGTTGAATCAGTAGTAACAATATTTTAAAAGTTTAAGCCACCCGGAATTTATCATTTTAGTATACCAATTATTTTTTATGTTTCTTTCTAGTTTTTATTTTTATACCCACACACATACATATGATATGTATAAAATAGTATCATATAATGAGATCATATGCATCATATAATCATAGTATGATATAAATTTGGGTTTTATTTTTTAATATGTCATGGGATTTTTCATGTTGATACATTTTATAATTTTTAACATTAGCTGGATATTATCTGGAGTTAATATTTCAAATGTGCTTAAACATTCTGGTTTTTAAAAACTAGTATTACTAACATTGAAGTGTTATTTATTAATTGTAGCTTTCAAAAATTGTGTCCAGTTTTATGTATATTCCCAGGTACACTTGAACATTTTAGTGACTCCTAAAATTTATTATCTCGTTTCCAAAAGGATACTATCATTTATGTTGCCACCAGTAACAGATGCGTGTAGTAACTTTACTATATTGTAGTTTGCACTGAATATTATTTTTAAATAACTTCTTCTAACTTAATAAGTGTCAATTAAAGAATTTTAAGACCTGGAAGTTTATGTAGTTCCCTTTTTTAGAAGGGCAATTTCATTGTATTTAATAGCTTGACTCCAATTTATCATTTAACAGACATGAAATAAAGCGATTTACAAGCATTTACCCACTTACTCATTCTAACAACCCTGCAGGGAGGTGAGGTACAATGATCAACTCCATCGTGTAGATGGGGAAACTGAGGTCATGCTAGTTGTCCATGGGCACGTGGCTAGTTAAGTGTCAGAACTAGGTTTTAGAGCTGAGGAGCCTGGCTCCAAAGTCCATGTGCTTGACCGCTGTGGTATATGCATTGAGCACTTACTATTTGTACCTTCTGTATGCCAGGTTATGGAACCTTGGGGCATCTGGGGCTCTGGAAAGCCTAGATGAGGATCTTATAGATGCTTAAATGGAGACTTGAGGATTTAGGAGGAGAGAGTGAGGTGAAGGGGTGAGCAGAGCATTCTAGGCAGAAGGAATGGCTTATGCAAATGCCTCAAGGCTAAAAAAAGAACTTTGACAGTAATTCCAGTACTTTGGAAGGCTGAGGTGGAAGGACTGCTTGAGCCCAGGAGTTTGAGACCAGCCTGGGCAATATATAAGACCTTGTCACTACTAAAAATGAAAAACTAGCAGGGTGTGGTGGTGCACGCCTGTGGTCCCAGCTACTTAGGAGGCTGAGGTGGAAGTACTGCTTGAGCCCAGAAGGTCAAGGCTTCAGTGAGCCATGATCATGCCACTAAACTCCAGCCTGGGTGACAGAGCAAGATCTTATCTCAAAAAAAAAAAAAAAAAAAAAAAAGTAAAGAAAACAAGAACTTTGCCTTTTGCTTTCAAAGATTAGAAAGCAGACCCCTCATAGTTACAGTATCACAGACTGAGGGGAAGCGGGGCACAGAAGGACTGGAAAAGTAGGCAGGGGTCCAACCAACCAGGGCCCTCCTGCAAGCATCTCAGTTCCAGGAGAGTGCAGGTAGAGGTAAGATAGGGAGCTGCCTCCAGAAAGAGGCGGACTCATTTTGGACAAAAAGCCTCTGACAGAACCTTCCCCAAGTGAAGTTTATTCTGCACACAACAGGAGACAGCAGTAGCTACCTGGAGCATTTCTAAGAATTAATTCATTGGCTCAAGATTTAGTTTAGGAAGGGGCTGATAGATGGCAACCTAGATCACAGTGTATTGCGGAGTTTTATTTCAGAGCCAAGAGAAACACATCTTGAAGAGAAGAGCGTGAAGGGAGAGCTCTGGCCTGAAAGAGAACTTGACCACACACAGATGCCAATTTAATTGGCATTTTTGAGGTTTATTAGTTTTGCTAGGAAAATATCCCAATTATATTTAGTAACAACGAGAAAGTATTGCCCTAGTGGAAAGTGATAGCTGGTTCATGGAGACATTAATTTAAATTTTGGAATCAGTGGGAGCAGAAGGGCAGAATCACATCATCCTGAAACCTCAGATCATCACCTAATTTATAAGCACGATAAAGTAAAGTAAACTCTACCAACAGTGATAGGAGGGAAAATGAGAGGGCTCTCCCTTCTCATTTGGGCTTCATAGGCCTTTTTTAACTTGCTTAGAATACCCTCAGCCTTTGATATCTAGTATTAGAGTAAGCACATAAAGATGGTTGGACTTTTCCATCAAGGCAGACTGGGTCCAGTCAGGGCTAGAATAATGGGAGATTGGCTAGTAACAACTCTGATGAATGTTAGACTAGCAGGTATAAGAAGCAGTCACACCTCTGGGATATCTAGCACCCAAGGAAGAGGCTCCCTGCCGGCTGACATGCAGACCCTCTTGAAAGGAGTCTTTATGGTACCAGCGGAACTTGCTGGAAACCAGCCCTCTGGAACTTGCCATAAATCTGCTTTATAGGGTGCTAGGAGAGCTGCTCGTTAGCAGGTATCTCCCTGGAGGCACGGTGCCACAACACCCCCAAGGGAGGTGCTGAAATCTGCTGGCAGCTGGGGCTGCTGGAGCCCTTCACTGTAAGTGCCCCAGATCACAAAAGCAAAACCCTTTCCTCCCAGCATGTTGCTCCATGACCCTCTTCTGGCAAAGTTTCCCGGCCAGCTGGCAAAGGGAAAATACGTAAAGGGATTGAATCCATTTTCCCAGAGCAGACAAAAAGGATGAATTTGGAGTTGAGAGGCATTAACTTGACAACTGGCCCAAGCTTCATAAAAGAAGCCCTGTAAGCAGAGCAAAGACTTATGATGCTTCTCTCTAGGGCATGTAACAGAGTATTAATGGAAACCCAGTCTCTCAATGGACTTACGACAGAAAAAGTCCCTGGATTATTTATTTTATTTTTATTTTATTTTATTTTTTTGAGACGGAGTCTCGCTCTGTCGCCCAGGCTGGAGTGCAGTGGCCAGATCTCAGCTCACTGCAAGCTCCGCCTCCTGAGTTTACGCCATTCTCCTGCCTCAGCCTCCCGAGTTGCTGGGACTACAGGCACCCGCCACGTCGCCCGGCTAGTTTTTTGTATTTTTTAGTAGAGACGGGGTTTCACCGTGTTAGCCAGGATGGTCTCCATCTCCTGACCTCGTGATCCGCCCGTCTCGGCCTCCCAAAGTGCTGGATTACAGGCTTGAGCCACTGCGCCCGGCCTCTGGCCATTGTTAATTTCACTTGAATTTATAAACCAAATTGCTATTCCCAATGATTTTTTACATTATGTATCTTCTCAAATTTTATTCTTGAATTTACACTACATTTTTTTATCACCGTTATATTTATTATTTAGTCTTTATTTCATGATGTGTCTAATGAGAAAATCTTAATTTGAGTTCATTTCTTTGGTAATGTTTCCAGGAAAAATGACTGGGTTATGTTTGCATCCCAACAATTTCCCAAGAAGAAAGATATATTTTCTCAGACTGTGTATCAGAGTATGTCTTTTGGTTGCCATTCTTTTTGTTAATGGCAATATGATGTCTTTTAGAGACCCATCACACATATTTTTTTCTCTAAGTTATTTTGCCGTCCTTCAATATTACATTTCACTGTCTTAAGGAATTATTTGTAAATTGAGTTTCTGCTTTCCAATCTCTATGTTTAATTACCACTTTCATCTTCTCCTGAGTGTTCTGGGAGAATATCTGAACTCTTCTTTTTTTTGAGACGGAGTTGCTCTTGTTACCCAGGCTAGAGTGCAATGGCACAATCTTGGCTCAATGCAAACTCCGCCTCCTGGGTCTCAGCCTCTCAGGTAGCTGGGGTTACAGGCATGCCCCACCATGCCCAGCTAATTTTGTTTTTTTAGTAGAGACGGGGTTTCACCATGTTGGTCAGGCTGGTCTCGAACTCCTGACCTCAGGTGATCCACCCGCCTCGGCCTCCCAAATTGCTGGGATTACAGGCGTAAGCCACTGCGCCCGGCCCTCTTTACTTCTTCATACCTGATTTGATCTTCTTCCATGTCAATTCAATTCATTACATTCAAAGCAGGTTTTACTCATGAGGGAATTTGTGTGTCAAAAGGCTATTAAAAAGCACTATCAAGGCTGGGTGTTGGAGGCTCACATCTGTAATCCTAGCACTTTGGGAGGCCAAGGTGGGCAGATTGCTTGAGCCCAGGAGTTGGAGATCAGTCTGGGTAATATGGTGAAACCCTGTCTCTACAAAAAAATACAAAAATTAGTCTGGTATGGTGGCTCACGCCTGTGGTTACTCAGGAGGCTGGGGCGAAAGGATCACCTGAACTCAGCAAGTTAAGGCTGCGGTAAGCTGTGACTGTGCCACTGCACTGTAGCCTGGGTGAGAGTGAGACTCTGTCTCAAAAAAAAAAAAAGAGGTCAGGCATGGTGGCTCACTCCTGTAATCCCAGCAATTTGGGAGGCCGAAGCAGGCGGATCATGAGGTCAAGAGATTGAGACCATCCTGACCAACATGGTGAAACCCTGTCTGTACTAAAAATACAAAAATTAGCTGGGCGTGGTGGTGCACAGCTGTAATCCCAGCTACTCCGGAGGCTGAGGCAGGAGAATCGCTTGAACCCAGGAGGCAGAGGTTGCAGTGAGCCAAGATCGTGCCACGGTACCCCAGCCTGGTGACAGTGTGAGACTCTGTCTTAAAAAATAATAAAAATAAATTAAATAAAATAAAAAAAAGAAAGAAAAAGAAAAAAAGCACTTAAAAGCCTGAAGTCACACATCCCAAAGTTAGTGAATGAGTCGGAGTTTGAACCCAGGGCTGTATGGCTATGATGCCTGTTTTCCCGTACTCTGCTGTACTGTCTCCTCTGTAAATGTTTTTTTTTGTTTTGTTTTGTCTTTTGGAGACAGGGCCTCCTGTCTCGGAGTCTCGCTCTGTCGCCCAGGCTGGAGTGCAGTGGCCAGATCTCAACTCACTGCAAGCTCCGCCTCCCGAGTTTACGCCATTCTCCTGCCTCAGCCTCCCGAGTTGCTGGGACTACAGGCACCCGCCACGTCGCCCGGCTAGTTTTTTGTATTTTTTAGTAGAGACGGGGTTTCACCGTGTTAGCCAGGCTGAGGTGGGTGGATCACCTGAGGTCTCGATCTCCTGACCTTGTGATCTGCCCATCTTGGCCTCCCAAAGTGCTAGGATTACAGGCTTGAGCCACCGCACCCTGCCTGGATTATTTTTTTTTTAATTGAGTTATAGAAGTTCTTTATATATTCTAGATATAAGTTCTTTATATTGCACATATTTTCTCCCAGTCTGTACTGTGACTTTTTTATTCTCTTAAAGCTGTTGTTTTCTTTGAGATGGAGTCTTGCTCTGTCACCCAGGCTGGAGTGCAGTGGTGTAATCTTGGCTCACTACAACCTCCGCCTCCAGGGTTCAAGAGATTCTCCCGCCTCAGCCTCCTGAGTAGCTGGGTTTACAGGTGCCTGCAACCACACCTGGCTAATTTTTGTATTTTTAGTCGAGATGGGGTTTCACCATGTTGGTCAGTCTGATCTCGAACTCCTGACCTCAGGTGATCCACCCACCTCAGCCTCCCAAAGTGCTGGGATTACAGGCTTCAGTCACCGCGCCCAACCTTTATGGTATCTTTTGATGAGCAGAAGTCTCCATGTTTTACAGTCTACCTGGAAACAACACACATGATAGCTCTTGTTTACTTATCTTTTCTATTATTTTCTCTGTATTATTAGAGTCAGAGTCTCACCTGTTGTAACAAAGAGAACTCAAAATTCAATGACTAAGATAAAAGTTCATTTCTCTTGCATGTAACAGTACAGATATGAGTGGCCCAGGGCTAATGAGCTAATTGGCTTTAAAAATCACTCCTGTCCTATCAGCTGCATCTCCAGCAATCAGGAAGGCAGAGAGAAACCAGGACATGCAGCTTGGTCTTTAGGGAGATTATGCAAATCAATTCCACCCCTATGTCATTGACCCAGGCATAGTCACACGTGCCACGTCTGGGGAGGCTGGAGAATACTGCCTCATGGAGCAGGCAGCTCCGTGTCAGGTGTAACTTAGGTGGGGGCTGGGGGTATGTGACTAAAAAGAATAAATGGATACTTGGGAGCATCCTGATACCACTTAATGACATCTTTGAGGTGATAGCATATTTTTGTCACAAATATTCTGAATTTTCCTTTTTTTAAAAAATCTCTAAGTCTATTATGAATTTCTTCCAGGTTTTAAATTAATATAATTGTAAAATTTTGTATAGGAGAATTCCTTAAAATTATTTTTTGTCTTGTAGTAAGTTAATTGCTCCTCTACATTAAAGTATAGGATATTTTTCTTTTTTTTTCTCTTCAGTTTTTTTTACAGTTAGAGCCTAAAGCATTTATAGTTTTTTTTTAATGCACTAACTTAGTCACAGTGAATATCCTTCAAGGTTAAATTGTTCCATCATTTGCATTGTCTTCTTCGTGTGAAACGGTACAATTTTAAATGCATTTAGAATTGGAATTTACAGTGGGCTTGGTCTTAACGGTGTGCACAGGAGGTGCGTAGATGCTAATGTTTTCCTTTGTGTTTTATCTTAAAGTCATACCATTTTTTTTTTTGGCTGGGTTTGTAGAGCTGGTTCCAAAGAAAGCACAAACAGACTAATGTAGATAAACATGTTTACCCAACCCTTTAACCAAATTTTAGGAATTGTTTTACAACTAACAAAAATGAGGTAGTTTTTAGATAATTGAATCAGATTTTATTTTTGGCTGAAGCATCACTCTTTGATTGTTCAAAAATGCATTCTAGCCCCAGTAAGCTTTACATCCATTTGTTCAATAAATACTCGTTTGGTGTCTACTGTGTGGCCAGCTCTGAGTAGGCAATAGTGAGCAAGACAGAGAAGGTCCTTCTGTTATAGAGCTGACTTTCCCTTCACCAGAGAACACTGGTCACCTATAACCTAGCTGGTCACCTGACCTTCAAAAGCTCTTGCCAACTCATATCCTCCAACCATAATAGTACTCAGAGATTGTGAATGTTGACTCAAGCGCATCCTTTCACTTTGTCAGTCAGAAAAATACCTTTACTTCAGTTTGACTTGTTTGCCCACCTTGCCATTTCTTGTTACTGCAGTCTGTCTGAGAGAGACCTTCTGTTGTGTAGAGATAGTTTCTTGTTGCTCTCCTCTATCTGAGGGATATGTTCTATAGCGATATCTTCTAAGCTGGTGTGGAACTTACAGTATGAATAGGATGAATAATTACCAGATGTTGTCCAAAGCCTCATCCTGGATTGGAGTTCTTACATCAGCAAGAGTTAGACTGTCATATTTTTTAAAACTTTACAAAAATGTTGCTTCGAATAGTGATAAACTTGTGGCCCAGTTAGTTTTATTCCTTCAGTCCTAAGGTGGAATGGAATGGCATCCATTTGAGGAAGTAGCTCAACAGTCTTCATTTACACATTAGGTTCTATACCTATGAGGTTAGAAAAGAATGACCATGAACCCCCTACATTAGCTACATTGTCTTCTTGGAAACTTTTGGCAGCTGCCAAGTCGAAAATAAGGTTTAAGAATTCCACAGTATTAGCAAAAAACACAGCTGGGGCTGAGATGCCTCATCCATTCCTATTGTTTCCCTCAAAGTACAAAGAAATAACCACTGGCATTTTTCTTGCAAATATTTCTTATTTAAAAAATAGCCTCAGATATTTTTTATGTAAATAAAATCACAATTTCTTCTGATATTTTTATATGAGTAAAAATTGCAGAACTTAGAGAATGCACAAGGGATGAGAAAAAGAGGCCTTGAGTAGCTGAAGAGAGAAAAAGGAACTGGGAATGACCCAAGGGTAAATAAGTACATTTGCTTCCAAGAGAATTCCAAGCAGAGATACTGAAGAGTTGTTAACAGAGTTTATTTTTAAATTGCCAGAAATTGCTAGAATTGAGTCAAATGACTAAAGATGGGAGATGGGCTAAGAACTTAATGTGGGCATCAGTGGGCTCCTGAGACTGACCAAAAAGTGAGTGACTCACAATCAGGGTCCTTAAATGACAGAATCATTGCTGTGAAGGGTCAAGAATTTTTCACAGCAGTGACCTGTGGAGTTTTAAAAACGCAGATATCTCTCCATCTCAGTATTTTGTAACTGTCCTTTCCATTTAAGTATTGTTGAAGTATTACAATACTTACATAGTTAACCCAGCACAAATGTATCGTTCTACTCACAGTATAGGTGATATGTTTTTTTCATTCACCAAGCATCTTTTTAAGGGTATTCAGGGAAGCCAGCAGCCTCCTTTACATGGAGAAAAACCACCTTAAGCAGTAACTAAGAGTGTCATTGTCAAGTTTCCAACAGGAAGAGCAGGGGCAAAAATGGGAGAGAAAGAAGAAAAAGGGACAGGTGAGCAAGTGAGTGCCCATTGTCAGCATGATGAGGTCAGAGGCTAAACAGAGGGAGAAACTGACAAATGCTGCAGGCTGTGTACTTCTCAGTTATGAATCTTAAAAACAGGTACCTCTGCTACACTTTAGGTTCAGACAACCAAATTGGAGTCATCAGTTTCTCTAAAGGAGGGTGTGGAAGATGCTGGATGTATAAGTCAGGGTTCTTGGTTGTAGGCAATAGAATCTACCTCTTTTACCTCTTTCTTAGTACCTTAAATAAAAGACTTCATTGGAGGTGACTCACATCACTGAAGGAAGGCTAGTGGACTAGACTTGGATGACAGTGGAAACCAAGACAATCAGGAAATCCAAGAAGCTGAGAGACCGCGACTATCTTTTCAGCAGCAGCAGTCACGGCCACCGCTGCCTCGGCAGGATGCCATCTGCTGCTACTGCTGGATAGCATTATCTGCTCCAGATTCAGTCCCAAGAAAAGCATCTGAATGACTAGCTCTAAGGTCAGGTCAATGCCAGTAGATGGAGAATGGCCCCCTCTGGCATTCACAGTGGGAAAGGCATCACACTAACTTCGCACATGGTGGCAATTTTCCCTGACTACTATGTGGTATGTGACTACTATATGACATGTCCAGTACACTAGGATCGGGTAAATGTGACTCTGAAGGATCCCAGAGGTTCTGGCTGTGGGTTACCACAGGCTGTGGACTTAGAGCAGCCATGGAGAGGCCATGAGAATGTGACTTGTTTCTTGCTAATAGTCTGAAGTGGCAGAGAGAATTAGACAAGAGTGACTGTCACAGTCTTCACTTCTTTTGTCTGTTTAGCCTCTGATCTCATCTTGAGGGACGATGAGGCTGGCTGGAGGGGTAGCCTGGACTGTTAAAGCCCATGCCCAGAGCTGAAATATTGGCTTATGGAGTCTATGACCACCCTTATTTTCAAGCGGCCATCATCTGGGAGAGACACTTTTTCAGGAGAGTTCAATTTTACTTTTTAAAGCATACCGTTTTTTTTTTTCTTCCATAAAGTCATGAAATTTAAAGTCATGCTGAAGTCTGAACCTCATTATAGTCTTTATTTCTTTTATTTAGTTTTTGGGGTTCATGGATGCAAACTTGACTCAGGAGAATTTGGGAGGTAAAACTGAAGCACCATAAATGAAAAACAGGCAGCTGCAGCATGAAATTCAGGATAAGCCATAGATTAAAAGGTATAAAGGTTAAAAGTTGATGAAGCTGAGAAGAAGGCTATCTACCTTTTTAATTTTTTTGGAGGTATAAATTACATACCATGCAATTCACCCATTTAATGTGTGCAATTCAATATTTTTTAGTGTATTTACAGAATTGTGCAACCAACACCACATTCAAATGTTAAACATTTTCGTCACGTTGAAAAGAAACCCTTATCCATCAGAAGCCATTTCTCATTTTCCTCCATCTATCCCCACTTCTGCTTTACCTCACTAAGGAGCTACTAACCTACTTTGTATCTCTTCCGGACATTTCACGTAAATGGAATCATGCAATATGTGGCCTTCTGTGTCTGGCCACTTAGCATCATGCTTTCAAGGGTCATCCATACTGAGCATGAATCTTTTCTATTTTCTTCAGTATATGCCTAGGAGTAGAATTACAAAGTCTTATGGCAACTGTATATTTAACCATTTAAGAAACTAACAGCCTGTTTTCCATGGCAGTGGCACTTTGCCACATTCCCACCAGCAGTGTCTGGTTGTGGAGGGGGTCCTGATTTCTTCACACCCCGTCAGCACTTGTGATCTGTTGGATGGCAACTGTGGGTGTGAAGGGCATCGCTGGGTATGGTTGTGACTTCCATTTCTCTCATGACTGAGGCAGAGCATCTTTTCATGCGCTTATTGGCCATTTCTATATTGTCTTTGTTAAAATGCCTTTGCTTATTTTTAAATTGGATTATTTGTCAGTTTTTTTCATTGAGTTGTCAGTGTCCTTTACATAGTCTAACTACAGGTCCCTTCTCAGATATGTGACCTTCAAGTATTTTTTCCATTCTGTGGTTCATCATTGATAGTATCCATTTGTCTATTCTTTCTTTTGTTGCTTGTGCTTTTTGCTTGTTGTTTGTTCGTTTTGAAACACGGTCTGTCAGACCCTCTGGCTCACAAAGACACCCCATAGGCTCACAGAGGAGCTGGCTACCAAATTCTGTCACTCAGGCTAGAGTGCAGTGGCCCCATTTTGGCTACTGAAACCTCTACCTCTGGGCTCAAGCAATCCTCCCACCTCAGTATCCTGAGTAACTGAGATTACAGGTGCATGCCACCATGCCCCATGCCTAGCTAATTTTTGTATTTTTTGTAGAAATAGGATCTCACTATGTTGTCCAGGCTGGTCTTGAATTCCTGGGCTCAAGCGATCTGCCCACCCCAGCCTTCCAAGGTTATGGATGTACAGGTGTGAGCCATCACACCCAGCTTGCTTGTGCTTTTGAAATATAAGGAGGCTTTGCTTAACTCGCGGTCACAAAGATTTACTCCTATATTTTCTTCTAAGAGTTGCTCAATTTTAGCCATTATATTTAGATCTGTGCTTTGTTTTAATTTTTGTGTATGATGTGAAAAATGGGTTCCTAACACTTCTGAAGCTGCAATAATTGATGTTTGGTGGCAGCACATGAGGAAAGAGTGAAGAACATAGATTTATTGTCTTTCTCAGTTTGGACTACATTTTCCAAGAGGCCATCCTCAACTCTTGAGTTCTTTCCATCTTCCCTAAATATTTTTGGCTGTTGAGTATTAAAGTTGCTATGGCTTTCAACAGATCTTAATTCATTGCTTACATGTAATGCACAAGGAATTGTTTAGAGTGGTAACCCCTACATATCCATGATAAACTATTTGATTAGTTATATTTCACATTACACGAACTAATCTGTACTGCCTTGAGTTGTGTTTTGCGGGCGAGCAAGCTGTTTTGTATAACAGTGATTATAATAATACTGGAGGGAAAACCTAACTCAGTGTCATTGCTATTTGTTTCCTGAGTTCTTATCTATTAAATTTGGAGCCAATAAAGTAAGGAACATGCTGAGGCAAACTTCTAGGCAAAAAAAAAAATCTTTGCCCTTGCAGGAGTATCTAGTTTTGATGCAGTTGAGGAACACAGACCTGGCACAAGCTTTGCCCATTACAGAGAGACTCTGTGGCCTCGACTGGTTTCTCAAGTCTCTAGGAAGTTTGAACTTTAGCTGGAGTTTGACTCAAAGGTTTGTGGATGCTCTTGTTCTGAGATGTTCTGGGCAGGTACTTCAAAATAGATTTCTCTTAATTCCCCTTTTGGTCAGTTATGTCAGAGGGTTCAGGCAACCAAGCTTGAGTCCTCACTTATTTTACCAAACCAACCATGAAAGTTGATCAATTCCTAACAGCTCTGTTACCAGTTCTCACTATACCTTCCTACCCAGATCAAGTCTGCCATCCAGGGTCACCCCTTCACCCCTGTCCTTTCTGTAGCTCCAAAGCCTAATTGAGAGGAAGTATTCTCTAAGTCTTTGTTGATGATCTTTGTTCCACCATATTTACACAATTTCGCAATGGTATAAATAGGATTCACTCCTCCCTCTCAGGGTAGAAATTCTAATAAAAGAATAGTCCATGGAGGCTGGGTGCAGTGGCTCATGCCTGTAATCCCAGCACTTTGGGAGGCCAAGGCCAGCGGATCACCTGAGGTCGGGAGTTCGAGACCAGCCTGACCAACATGGAGAAACCCCCGTCTCTACTAAAAATACAAAATTAGCTGGTCATGGTGGCATATACCTGTAATCCCAGCTACTTGGGAGACTGAGGCAGGAGAATTGCTTGAACCCAGAAGGCAGAGGTTGCAGTGAGCCGAGATCATGCCATTGCACTCCAGCCTGGGCAACAAGAGTGAATCTCTGTCTCAAAAATAAAAAATAAAAAAAAAAAATAGAATAGTCCATGGAAAAGAAGGCAGCCTTTCTCCAGGGGCACAGCCTTGCAGGTGTGGAGGTGACTGGGTTAGCACTTCTCCGAACAGTGGGTAAGAGGTGAGATGAGGTAGGGAATTATCTCACCAGGGTTCAATTCTTGGTTTTGGTGCAGATCTTTCTGAAGGACATTGGGGTCCACACTGTGAAATTCTTTCTCATCTCCAGTCAGAAATCTGTCACTTCAGTATTTCCCTCTTGTATCCTACCCTCTGATCTAGTCTTCCCATTGACCTCGGGCCTGTGGCCTCACTCCCAACACACAGGTCTTTGACCTTCACTCCCTTGAGTTTTCTTGCTTCCCCATCAATCTCACTTCTCTCTGGGGCTCCCTTTATCCTCTACCCAATTTGCATCCCACAAATGGCGTTATTCCCTCTGGTCACCACTGCTCTGGCCAAACCTTCTCTCTGCTGACTGCATCTATTGCTGTGAGCTGATTGCTCTCTAGTTTCTCCATCTCCTGAGGTGTGCTTCACGCCACTGCCAGAAGAGCTGCCATGCATGTGCCTGGGTGAGGTGAAGTGGGGAGTGGGCTTGAAATCTAGCCCTCATTCCACTCATCATTTTGGGCTTGGCAGAGCTGTGTCTGCCTAGAGAGAATACCTTCCTCTAATCGGCAGAGCTTTGTCTGCCTAGAGAGAATACCTTCCTCTAATCAGCACGAAGACACCCTGTGGGCTCACAGAGGAGCTGGCTACCAAATTGACCTTTCTAAAATAGCTGACCATCTCATTCCTCTGCATAATACCTTTCAGTGGGTCCTATCAGCTAAATGCCAAACTCCTTAGCATGGAATGCAAGCAAACCCTCTAAGACCTAGCCTGCTTGTCCCACCAGCATTTTAATGAGGGTGATCATATGATTTATTGTCCAAAGTATTCCTTTCAGAATACTTCTGAAAAGAAGGAAAAGCTATTACCGATTATGACAGGGCAATCCACTACAGTGGCTGGGCACTTATTTGTAACCTACCATTCCACACCTTGCATTCATTCACTGTGGTAGTACCAACCCACTGGTAGTTTTCTATGTATACCTTGTTATTTCCAGATTAAGAGGTTTTGACAGAGTTATTTTCACAAACTTGTTGCAAGTCTGAGGACATTTTGATTCCTTTTTTTCTGATTAAACATTAAAAGATGAAATCAACACATCCTCAAGTCAAAATCTCAAGTCCAAAATGATCATAGCCTAAACAAGGATATTAAAACATCTAATTTACATTATTCTATGCTCTGGTTACTTGACTGTGGTATTAATACTTTATTGCTTAGGACTTCTATTCCCTTTTCCCCATTTTCCTACTTTTCCTGGCTTATTTCCACTTATTGTTCAAGATATCTCAAGGACTTTTTCTTCCAATTACCTTTCCCTGATATTTCCTGACTGGGCTCAGTGCCCATCGTCTTGTTCCCACAGCAACCTGTATACATTTTTTATCATACCTAAAAAAAAAAAAAAATGTGTTGAAGTCATCTGTTCAGGCCTGCCTTGCTTACAAGACTATTAGGTCCTCAAGGCAGGAACCCTGTCTTGTTAATTGTTTTATCCTCAGTGCCCAGCACAGCACTTCACAAATAACAGAATCTTAATAAATATTCCTTTACATAGACAAATTTGATCTCCTTGTAATACGAAGTGAAATGTGCCTGCCCCTTATTTCCTGGGGAATTTTTTAGGGTACTAGTGATGATTTATACCTACTTGGAGCCTTCAGGACATTAACTTTTGGCATGTTAAAGTTGTAAAGCATATTTTTTTTTATACTGTAGAATCATATTAAAAGAAAATACACATGCATAATATTCACATGTTTTGCCGAAAGTGTGAACAGTGATGTGTTAAACTGTAGTTTTTCCATGCCATAAAGATATGAGGGTATAGAAGAGTAATTATTGTTTAATGCAATGAAGGATCATACAATCCATTAAATAATAATACTCCATTCTTGCCTTATTTTCTTTCTTTCTTTTTTTTTTTTTTTCTTTTTTTGAGATGGAGTCTTGCTCTGTTGCCAGGCTGGAGTACAGTGGCGTGATCTTGGCTCACTGCAAACTCCTCCTCCTGGGATCAAGCAATTCTCCTGCCTCAGCCTCCTGAGTTGCTGGGACTACTGGTGTGCACCACCACACTGGACTAATTTTTGTATTTTTAGTAGAGACAGGGTTTCACCATGTTGGTCAGGATGGTCTTGATCTCTTGACCTCATGATCCGCCTGCCTCAGTCTCCCAAAGTACTGATATTGCAGGCATGAGCCACTGTGCTAGGCCTCTTGCCTTATTTTCTAAACTTTCTGGATTTGGTATTTTGAGCGAAGGTGATCAATGTTATCCTAATGTTACGTGTTTGTTTTACAAGCCTAATGTCTTCTGTTTCCATTTCTCTAGAATGTTTTGGACGTTTAAAGAATGGTTCTGGTTGGAAAGATTCTGGCTTCCTCCAACAATAAAGTGGTCAGATCTTGAGGATCATGATGGACTCGTCTATGTAAAACCTTCTCATTTATACATGACAATTCCATGTGCTTTTCTCTTGCTGATTATCAGACGTGTATTTGAAAAGTAAGTAGTACTTTAGTCTTTCCTTCTCATTCCCCCTCTTTGCTCTAACACTAGAATAATACAGTCTTAGGCTTAGTGAGATCCTTAAAGAATCTGTTGTTCAGAGGTTGTCACTAATGGGCCACAGATTCTTGGGATGAATTAATTTAATCAGATGCACTCCAAATGTTATTTAAAGGCTGAACAACAAAAAATTAGAAACATGGATCCCATTGAGTGCTTTAGTTTTATAACGAAGAAAATCAAGATCAAGAGAGGTTGCAGACCACAGAGCTTCTTTGACAATATGGGAACCCAGTTAATCTTCTACTCTTCCGTGGTGTCTGACAATGCATATACATTCCCGGAAAGGTTGGGCTAGAAGAGTCTATGACTCAGGAGGCATTATCATTCTCAAATGCCTATAAAATAACAGAAATGGCTCATTAAAGACTAAGCCAAATATTGCTATATAGTACAGTTTACTTTAAAGGTTTATTTAAAGGTTTAATAGCTGCCCTTCATTCTAAAGTGCAAGGAAATCAAAGAGAAAAACTATCAGTTTGCTTTCTCAGAAAAAGTAAACTTATTTTTTTCTTGATTTAATTTAAATGGATATTATTTCCAGCCTTTTTATTAAAATTGTACTAGTGTTATGATAACAGTAGATAAATGTTCATCTATAATCTCTGTAGTTGACTCTATTTCAAAAAGCTGTTATTAGCACATTAATTCATTTGGAGCAAAGAGAATATTCAAATGTCAAGAGTTGGAAAAACTTGAGACAAAATCTGATAGAGATCATTTTGCCAAGACTAACTGTAATGCAGATCATATGTTTATAACCATTTGCAGGGTTCTTATCTTGAGAGCTAGCTTGACCAAGTCTGTTTAATGAATTCTTGAAAAAGTTTTTGTACAACAACAGCTTCACTGGGGCCAACAGTGTGCTATTCCTACTGGGAGGAAGAGAAAGCCCCTGGATACCACTAAACCCTGGCTGAGAACATTTGAAATGTACTTCTTTTCTGACAGTTAATTCTACTTTTTACTCACATATTTGGATGTGTCAAGAATGCATAAATAAAGTAGAACTTCAAAATTAGCAAATTACTATCCTGAAATACTAGCTGTTCTTGCATTGTTTCCGGTGATCTGTGAATTTGGCATCCAGGTCTATTACTTATTTCCATTGCAGATTTCCTACTTTTTGGTGGACAGCTCCATTTTTCACAGTTTGGCCAGGACTGTGAGCCAGAAAAATCTTTAGGTTGCCAAAGCAGCACAGCTGTGGAGGACCAGCTTGTTACGTCCCTGTCTTGGCCTCTCCAACAATAATCAGGAAGGAATCCAACCCTCTCTTAATTCCTAGGACCATTGTTACTTCTTCTCAAGGGATTAACTATAGTCTATATTCTCTATTCTATCTCCTTATAACTTCAGTTCCCAATAACTCACTCTCAGCTTTTTCCATTGTGATGCTACAGAAAACTATGTGTTGCTTCACTAATGCCATATCTCTGTTAATGCCATAGAAGGAAGGACAATTTAACCGGGAGAGAGGTCATACTTTTTGAAGTATAAGTTTATATTTTTTTCCAGAGCTTTTGTATCATTAGTGGGAGATTGAACCACTTATATCATAAATAAAATATCACTTCTACCTTACATTTGAATAGGAGTTTATAGTTTAAGAGCTACATAAAATCACAAATGGTGTGGTCTCAGTCTGCAGGTGTGGAAATGAGAGGTAAATGACCTGGCCAAGGTCACACAGTTAACATGTAAGGGGCTGGATCTGGGACTTACGAACTCCTGAGCTCAGATTTTGGGTTGTTGGTTTTTTATTTTCTGACTGTTTCAGTAATTCTTAGACTTTCACAGTGAAAGACTCCTGATGGCAGAAGAGAGTACACAAATGTCTCTTGGGAATACAGAAAGCAAGCTTAAAGAGATAATAGCAAACACAAAAATTTCTGAACTATTTTAAAAATTCATGTAAATATAACCATATGTTTCAGCATATCCTGATAGATTTAACACAAGAAAGCGTCCTTCTTTTGTCCTAGACTGTATTTGTGCTACATCTTCTCTTTCTATGAAGTGACCAAGATTTGTGATTTGACTGGTTCATTATTGTCCTTTAGAACTAGCCAAGAACTATTTAAGATCAGAAATTAATGTTTCTTCCTAGAAAATCAAGAAGAGAGAGACAGACAGATGAGAAACAAAGAAGCAGATAATTTGAAAGTAACTGACATTTACTTTGTATTTAAGATTTTCTTTCCTTGAAAGTTTTAGTTTGTGGCTTATGTTTTGTTTTTTGGTTTTTTTTGTGTGTGCGTGTGGCTAATGTTTTGATTTTTATTTTGTCCAGACTACTAGTTTCTAATTAGTTTATCTTGTATGCATTCTTTTATGTGTCTGAAGTATGATTTAAAGGAGACCTAAGCTGCTCAAATATCAACACTCGTGTAATAAACACATTATCTCAGAGTAAATCATGGTCCCAGAAGAGTCCAAGGCAGGGGTGAAGGTGGTAGAATCAGAAGGTCACATTTTTATTATTGTTGTTACTTAAAAATACACAAATAGATTCCCCACCCTAGCAACATAAGGTCATGATGGGTCAGTACGTCCATCATTCTTTGAAGGAAGGTAGAGTAGCTGGAGTAACCTATCTGTAGCGACTTACATAAATTGAAGAAGTATTGTTACTAACTGTCCCAACTGGAAATAGTCTTAAAACATACACATTAGACTTTTTCATCTGAGATCTACTTTACTCCCAATATTTTGTTCTCACATAAAAGCAAACAAACAAACAAACAAACAAAAAACCTCTAAAAAATTCTGCTCACAGAACCTCTGAATCCTTAGGAACTGGGAATCAATCTTTGCCAATAGGCTATTGTATCTATTTAGGAGAAGTATTTAAACATAACATGCCTAATATCTGCCTAGGGATACATTCCTTTTATTCTATTAAAAATATTAAAAATAAAGGGAGATCTGGGATGTCTAGGCTTTTGGCTCCCAGGTAACTGATGGGGTGCTAGACAAAGAGGGGGTTGTCTGGGTGTCTGCGTGGGTTTGTCTGAAGGCTCAATTCTGCAATAGTAGCAAACCTAAGGGACTCATTCCCTGGTAATTAACCTAACTTTACCAGGAAGCAGAAGTTCATTCTTTTTTCTTCCTCTCAGACTTTTTTTTTTTCTATTCCATATCAATAAAATGAAAATTTAGGCAAGCTAGCTGGCAAGCTAATCTCTAAGTTTCTTCCTAGGGCTAAGACTTACAATTTCCCTTCTCTCTTCAGTTCCATTTATCAAATATTTACTGTGCTTCTTTCTTCTCTCATTTTTCAAAATAGATTTTTAATTAAGTGACTATTTGTATTCATCTACACTTTATTAGGTAAAGTGATTGATTTCCTAGATTTATTTGAAACAGAAGGATAGCACTCAGTTAGACGACTATATTTACATCTATACTCTGTTCTGTTAAAAATGTTATTTTCTGGCCAGGCGCGGTGGGTCGCGCCTGTAATCCCAGCACTTTGGGAGGCTGAGGCAGGCGGATCACGAGGTCAGGAGATCGAGACCATCCTGGCCAACATAGTGAAACCCCGTCTGTACTAAAAATACAAAAAAATTAGCTGGGTGTGGTGGTGAGCGCCTGTAGTCCCAGGTATTCGCGAGGCTGAGGCAGGAGAATCGCTTGAACCCAGGAGGCAGAGGTTGCAGTGAGCCGAGATCACACCACTGCACTCCAGCCTGGCAACAGAGTGAGACTCCATCTCAAAAAAAAAGAAAGTTTTTTTTTTTTTTTCTGTGTGTAAGAGGTAGGGATCCAGTAAAACAAAACTCATTATGTCTGTCTTTGAAATTAACGAAGAGGACTGTAGTTCTCTTTCTTGTTTAAATTAATGATTTTAACAGGTATTTATTCCTCATATCAGCAAGGATGCTATGAATGTGTATATTTATCTACGTGCATACTTACCCACATGCTATTTCTCACATGACCCTCTAGAGAAGAATGTTATGCTTCATTTGGCTTTGAGATTAGTTTTGTTCCCTTACTGTATAAATCTTTGGTTTAATTCTATTTTGCTTTCCCCTCCTAATTTCTTCATTTCTAACATTTGAGGAGACAGCACTGAGTGAATATATTGAAAACACTACCCTATGAAACTATTTCCAGTTTGTGTTGTTCTAATAGTGAAAAAAATGGATGTTTTCTCCACTAAAATTTTCCAGCTACTAGGTTGGATAAATGAACTAATTCAATTATTTATTCAAAACCCTGTCATATATATATATGAGAATATATATATGAGAACATATATATGAGAATATATATATTCTCTCTTTCTCTCTATATATATTTATGTACACACATATATATGCTCTCTCTCTCTATATATATATGTGTATATATGTCTATATAAGAGCAATCTTGAGTGACTGATGACTTTTTCATTAATTCCCTTTTTTCCCCATGCACTACTCCCATTCCCCTCTCTGCTGTGTTCTGTGTATTTGGTGATCCTTTATTTGTATGACCCAGTAAAACATGTGCTTCATGTACCGGTATCACTTGTTGACATAAATGGTATTGCACTAAGACCTTTTCTTTCTTCTTTTTTAAAATTTAGCACTATGTTTTATGATCTCTCCACATTGCTCTGTGTACATCTGGTGCATAACTCACTTATTTTTATATGTCTCTGAAATTTAGGGGCCATTTTCACGAGAACTTAATTCATCTGGAAGTTGGACTGGCATACGTTTAATCAGATTATCTTAAGAGAGTTTTTATTCAACTTCCATCGATATAAAAATGAATTTAAGAACTAAATGATCATTCATAAGTAAAATTTTCAGCATTTAATTAAACACAAAAATTATCCTTCAGTAAGTCCTAGAATTGACTGACCTGGCAGAAGATAGTGCCTTTGTCAGAACTGAAGGAAGAATAAGGAAATCTCTTTATTTTAAAAATATCTGCTTTATTGAGGTTTGATTTACATACAATAAAATTCATCCAAAATTTGATGCATTTTGACAAATGTATACAGTCTTGCAACCATTACCACGATTATGATACAGATTTCTGTCAGCTAAAAAATTATCTTATAATGCTTTCAGTTAATACCCTCCCTACCCACTAGCCACCAGCAATCAATTAATCTACTTTCTGTCACTATAATTTTGTATTTTCTAGGATTTCCTTTAAATGAAATCATATAGACTATGGTCTTTTGTGTTCGACTTCTTTCATTAAGCTTAATGCTTTTAAGATTTTTTTCATGTTGTTATGTATATCAGTGGTTCCTTTCTATTGCTGAATAGTCTTTCAACATACATATATACTATAACTTATTTATCCTTTAGTTGATGGGAAGAAATTTGTGTTGCATACAGTTTTAGGCTGTTATGAATGAAGTTACTATGAACATTTGAGTACAAGAATTTGTGTAGATATATGCTTTTATTTCTGTTGGTAAAGAGCTAAAACATTTGCTCTTCAAGACAGTGTTAGTGTTTATCCCTACAATGGAATATTGTTCTGCAATAAAAAGGAATGCACTACAGATACATGCTATGACATGGATGAACCTCACAAACATTAAACTCTGTGAAAGAAGTCAAACACAAGTGACCACATATTGTATAATTTCATCTATATTAAATATTCAAAAAGGCAAAGCTATAAAAACAGAAAATAGATTAGTGGTTGCCTGGGGCAGGTGCAAGAAGAAACAGAGATTAACAATAGACATGAATGATAGAAATGTTCTAAGGCTGATTCATAGTAATGGTTGTACAACTTAGTAAATTTACTAAG
Organism: Piliocolobus tephrosceles; assembly: GCF_002776525.5. Classification (NCBI taxonomy): domain Eukaryota; kingdom Metazoa; phylum Chordata; class Mammalia; order Primates; family Cercopithecidae; genus Piliocolobus; species Piliocolobus tephrosceles. The sequence goes on from NC_045439.1 coordinate 128,051,977, forward strand.
AAGTCATTTTGTACATTTTAAAAAAATTATATACTTGAAAATATTGAAATTATATGATATGCAAAATACCTTACTAGTTATCTTTTTAGGAAATGTTTCTGTAAATAAAATAGAAAGGCAAGCCACAGACTGGGAGAAATTATATGTAAAACATATATCTGATAAAGGACTTAAATTCAGAATATATAAAGAACTCAGAACTCAATAATAAAAAGAAATAACTTGGTTTTAAAAATAGGCAAAAGATTTGAGTAAATACTTTATCAAAGAAGATATACAAATAGAAAATAAGCACATGGAAAGATGCTCAACATTATTAGTCATTAGGAAAATACAAATTAAAACCACAATGCACTGGATTAGCAAAAATGTTACAGTAAGAAACTCTGAAAATTCTTTCTTCCATAAAAGCAACCAGAAAACTAGCAAAAATTGTCATAGTCAGTTTTATTTTTCAGAATTGAGAATCAACCAAAGGCTTATAGTGATCTAGGGATTGTTATTTAAGAAAAACAGCAGAATCTTGGAAGGAATAGCAAGCTGTGTGACATTTTTAACTTGCCCTGTTCCCATCTTGCCCTGTCCATCTCGGGATAGCCTTGAAGAACCAATGGGCCACAATTACAGTGGAAACAAGCAGCCTGGCTGCCACTGAAAGGAGCAGAACAGAGTAGAATTTCCTTCAAAGCTCATTATCAGAGGATTGTCATTATCTGACCTGTCTGGTGGTTCTCTGGAAGACACTACTCACAGTGCTGTCTTTATCCGACCTGACTCAGAGCTCACCCAGTGGAAAAGCCTTTTCCCTGAGGGTGTTTGTCTAAAACAATTAGAGGCAATTGATTAACTTCATAACTGTCTAAGACAGTAGATAACAATTGGGGCAAACAATAAAATGACCAAAAAGCTTAAAAGAAAAACCTAGAACATGAGATGTGCATAGAAGGCTTTGAAAAATTCTGACATGTTCTTGGAAATCTAGAAGGCCCCTTTTATGTGTGAGGGTTAGTGCATGTTCATGGCTATCTGCATGCTCAGGAAAGACCTGGGAAGGCCATAAGCTGTCACCTCTGAATGACCTTTAGGCTCTGTGCAAACAGTAAGTGAAGACTAAGGCAGAGTTGCTTACTGCCTAGTTAAATGTTGAAGGTGTGCCCCAAGATATGCACAGAGCTCCTCAGGAAAGACTGAGAGACTTATTGGTTCCAAGCATTTAAGGAAATCTCTGTCTAATCATTAGCAGACCACCAAGCTAACCTAATAAAGCCTTCAGTGCTCACACATCACAAATAAGACTTTATAGATTAATTCAAAAAAGTGACTAAGCAAACAAATGGACAACGACAAATAGCAAAAACAACAAACTTTGGGGAGGAGAAATAATCCGATTTTTATAGTTGCCACATTATAGTATTTAACATGTCCAATTTTCAACAAAAACTTATGACACATGCAAAGAAACAAAGAAGTATGGACTACACACAGGAAATACAGCAATTATTGCAAGTATTTCTGAGAAAACCTAGATAGTGTACTTATTAGACAAAGACTTTAAGTCAACTACTTTAAATATGTTCAAAGAACTGGAGAAAAACATGCTTAAGAACTAAAGGAAAGCATGAAAACAATGTCTTACCAAATCAAGAACATCAATAAAGTGATGAAAACTATAAATTATAACAAGGAACCAAATAGAAGTTCTAGGGTTAAAAACTACAATGACTGAAATCAAAATTTCATGAGAGAGGCTCAATAGCATGTTTGAGCAGGCATAAGAAAGAGTCAGCAGTGTGAGAAACAGCAAAATAAAAGAGAATGAAGAAAAATAGTCTTAGAGACTTGAATACCAACATATACATAATGGGAATTCCAGAAGGAGAGAAGAGAATAAACAGGACCCCAAAATGTGAAGAAATAAATGGCCAAAAAGTTCCCTGAATTCTGAATCTGTATATCCAAAAAGCTAAGCAAACTCCAAGTATGATAAATTTAAAGAGAACTACACCTACATATGTCATAATCAAATTGTCAAAAGCCAAAAAGAAAGAATCTTGAAGGCAGCAAGAGTGGAGCAACTCATCACATACAAGGAATTCTCATTATGATTAGGAATTGATTTCTCATCAGCATCTATGTAGGCCAAAGGCAGTGGAATGACACATAAAAAGTGCTGAAAGAAAAACACTGTGAACCAAACAAAACTCTCCTTCAAAATGAAAGAGAAATTAAGACATTCTCAAATAAACAAAAACCAAGAGAATTCATTACTAGCAGGCCTAGCATAGAAAAAGTTTGAAAGGAAGTCCTTCAGACTGAAATGAGAGTTCACAAGACAGTAACTCAAATCCACATGAAGAAATAGCACCAGTAAAGGTAACTACATAAGAAAATAAAATGATAGTATAACCATATTTTTTGTTTGTAACACTTTTTCTCCTATCTGATTTAAAAGGCAATTGCATAAAACAATAATCTAAATCTGTGTTGATCAGAACACAATTTATAAAGATGTAATTTGTGAGACAAGAGTACAAAGGAGGGGAAAGGGAATAGCATTTTTTAACCCTATTGAAATTAATTTGATATTAATCGGAACTAGGATGTTATAAATTAATATGTTAATTATAATCCCCAAGTCAGTCACTAAGAAAATAACTTTTAAAATAGTAAAAAACCAAAAAGAAAAGAAAGTTAAAATGGTACATGAGAAAATATCTGTTTAACACAAAATAAGGTAGTGATGGACAAATAAACAAAAGGGCATAAGATATTTAGAAAACAAACAGCAAAATGGCAGATATAAATCCTGTTTTGTTAGTAATTACTTTAAATGTAAATGGAATAAACACTTTAATTAAAGGCAGAGATAAAATAGTTAGGAAAACACGATCCAACTATATGTTGTCCACAAAAGACACCTGTTACGTTTAAAGACACAAATAAGTTGATTGTAAAAGGATGGAAAAAGATACCATGCAAAAAGTAACCAAAAGAGGACTGGAGTATCTATACTAATATCATACAAAATGTAATTTAATAGATTTCAAAACTGTTACTACAGACAAAGGACATTTTATAATAATAAAAGGGTAAATCTGTCCAGATGATATAACAATTATAAACATATACATACTTAGCAACAGAATTCCAAAATACGTGAAGTAAAAACTGATAGAATTAAAAGGCAATCAGGCAAGTCAACAATAATAGCTGTAAACTTCAATACTCACTTTCAATAATTGATAGAATAGCCAAGCAGAAGATTATCAACAGGTAAATAGAAGACTTGAACAATATTGTAAACCAACTAGACCTACCAAACATCTATAGAACACTCTACTCAACAACAGCAGAATACACATTCTTCTCACATGCGCAAAGAACATTCTCCAGAATAGATCACATATTAGGCTATAAAACAAGTCTCAATAAATGTGAAAGGATTTAAATAGAAAGTATGTTTTCCAACCACAATGAAATGAAATTAGAAATCAATAACAGCCAGGCGCAGTGGTTCATGCCTGTAATCCCAACACTTTGGGTGGCTGAAACAGGAGGATCACTTGAGGCTAGAAGTTGGAGACCAGTCTGGGCAACATAACGAGACCCTCATTTCTTAAAAAAAGAAATCAAGAACAGAAGGAAATCGAGAAATTAGCAAATACATGTAAACTAGATAACATATTTCTGAATAACCAACCAGTCAGGGAAGAAATCACAAGGTAAATTAGCAAATACTTGAGATGAATGAAAAAGAAAATGCCATACTAACTTAATGGAATGCAGCAATAGCAGTGTTTGAAGGGAAACTTATAGCTGCAAACACCTATATTTAAAAAGAAGAAAGACCTCAAATCAATAATGTAAACTTCCACCTTAACAGTCTAGAAAAAATAAAATCAATCTAAATTTAAAGCAAGTAGAAGATTGGAAATAATAAAGATTATAATGGAAATTCAACAAAAAGCCACTACGCACCCAGTAGAACTGCCAAGGCTGACAGTACCATGTGTTGGCAGGGATATGAGCTAACTGGAACTCTGACAAATTATTGGTGGGAATGCAACATAGTACAGCTACTTTGAAAAACAACTTGCCAGTTTTTTATAAAGTTAAATGTATACTTGCCATATCACCCATCAATCCTATTGTTAGGTATTTGCCCTAGAGTTCTGCCATTTTTTCTTATGTTAGAACTTGAAATCGGAAGGTAGTAATTTCTTTAAGATAATAACACCAAATAAAACATTTTCTAACAGAATTCCTGTTTATTTCAATCCCTGGGAGTCTTTAAAATTCTAAGTAGAACAGCTTATTCTATTTCCTAAATCTTATCTCTAAATACATTTGGATTAACATAAAATGAATTTTAGAATTGTGCAAATGTTTTTTTTTTTTTTTTTTTTTTTTTAATTATTGCTTGTATGTATGGCCTGAAACTTTTCTGTGTCGAGAGACAGATTTTGACTATAGGTAGCCCCAGTGCCAACATAAACGAATGATTGATTTCATTAGAAACCTAGAGTTACAGCTTTAATTTTCTGGTGTCATTGTGGATTTATTCTGAGATTTTGAACTTCTTTCTTTTCGTATTTTTGTAGATTTGTTGCTTCACCTCTAGCAAAATCATTTGGCATTAAAGAGACAGTTCGAAAGGTTACACCAAATACTGTCTTAGAGAATTTTTTCAAACATTCCACAAGGCAACCAATGCAAGTAAGTACAAATTCTTTGCTTTTCAATTTAAAAATCTTGTTTCTTAATGGTTCAGTTATCTATAGCTTACCTTGTGTGTGCAAAAATCTATTCCAGTTGACCAGCAAATGATTTATATTAATTTGGATTTATTATTTCTTTGTTCTGTTGACAGGTTTAGAACATCCCAAGTATGATACATATGCTAATACAAAATAACAAATGTTAACAGTTGAACTATTGTATTTAACTATCGTGTTGAGCACTAATGATCAGTGCCATAATTTGGGCATAAAGGTCAAAATTTAATTTTTAATGGTAGAATATATACAAAGTATACAGATGAAGAAAGATAATTGCTTGGGCAGAGAAGCCCATATCTGACACTTTTGATGATTGTGGCATCATCAAAATACATTACACACATTATGAAAATCCTCATTGGAGTCGCTTTCATGAGCAGGACTGTTATTTTATTCAAAACCTCAACATACTCAGAAATATGCTGCGCCCCTAACTACTCTCCAGAGAGAATTTCTGAGAAAGTCACAGTTCTCTTCACAATATAAAGTTTCCTTCGTTTATGTTGTAGTACACCGCATACTTAAATACATGAAGAAAAAGAAAAAAGAAAAAGTTTTTAATAGTTAAAAAAAAAATGTCCAAGTAAGTTTAGTGTTCACTCCAGTTTTATTATATTTCCATAGTTAAAATGACAGATGAAACAAAACTTCTCCAAAAGTGATACAACCTCTATGATGAATACAAACAGCAATCCCCAGTAATTTAAAAAATCAAGTACATATACTAACACAGTTCTAGGATAAATCGATTTTTGAGGGTCCTGAACTTTATTTGCTGAATTAAGTTGCCTCTACTATGACAATTGCTCTAATTTGTTCTCGTGGTTTCTCTGCACATGAAAGCACATTGAGGTTTGACCGCCTCACATGAGATATAGTGTCCAGAATTGCTCATAGCAAGTGAGAGCTGACTCTAACTTGTTCTGCCCTCAGCTCCTGTATTTGACTGCTTTTGTAACCTGGGGATAGTCTGACAAGCCATCTTTATATATTTTTTATTCCCATGTGCTTTAAATGACTGACGCCATTCATCTTAATCCCTTTGTTACCACTGGTGATAATAATATCTAAGCATCCCTTTATATATTTCAAATGGGAAATTATTTAGCTGTGTTAAAAAAAAATAGGGCTCTTTCTGGAACCCTTATTATCCTTCTTTGGGAACAACTAGCTTTAGTAATACTTTGTATAAAATGGGAAGAACAGTGCGATAATACCAATTAGTTGCTATACTTGCTATTGCTAAGAGTTTCTAGTCAGCTTTTCAGTATATTTAAAATTATCTAGAAAATTTGATCCTTACCAAGCTTCTCCGCTATGGAGAAAAAATGGCCATATGACAAAGGAAAACTAAAGATAGCTGAAAAGGTTTATAGGGTGATGGTCTTTCTTTTTCATGATTAAGATGAGGAAACTTAAGGCCCAGCCAAAGGGAAATGAGTGGTCATGAAGCTAATGAGTGGCTGAATCAAAAGCTAGAACCTGGCCCATACTTCCAGTCTAGTAACCTTTCCACCATGCTCCAGTGAGTTCACTATCTGTAACTGGAATGTTAAAAATATATTTTAAAGGCTGGCTCTGTGTTTATAGTAATTATTCTAACTCAACTGACATTACAGTATGGTTTAATACAGACAGAATTTTGAGATTTGCATCAAGTAAGAGGGAAAAAAAAGTGACCGGGTGCAGTGACTCACGCCTATAATCCCAGCACTTTGGGAGGCCAAGGTGGGCAGATCATGAGGTCAGGAGATCGAGATGCTGGCCAACATGGTGAAACCCTGTCTCTACTAAAAATACAAAAATTAGCTGGGCGTGGTTGTGAGTACCTGTAATCCCAGCTACTTGGGAGGCTGAGGCAGGACGATAGCTTGAACCAGGGAGTCAGAGGTTGCAGTGAGCTGAGCTCACGCCACCGCACTCTAGCCTGGTGACAAAGTGAGACTCCATCTCCAAAAAACAAGTTATATATCACCCCCAAAGTGTTAGCTTCCCCTATTGAACCAAAAAGGTGGAGGAACATAAGATTCCTAAATTATATTGCTCTGAGATTAAAAAACTGAGGCGGCATTTGTATAGTATATGAAAATAACAATAATTTGGCCAGTAAAATGTCCATAGCTTAAAAGCGCTAGGACTTAGGAAGATAGAATGGAATACAGGAGGACAGAGTTCATGACTTAATAGTAATTGCAGATACAGAAACAAACTCATCTCACCATACCTCCCACATTAACCTGGCCAGTGTCATACAGGTAACACTTTGCTTAATTATGGCTGAGGTAATAAGACAAGTTGCTGGGTGGATGAAAAACAGTTTTGTACTGATTCAAGATTAGGGTATTGCCACTAAAAAAAGTATTCAAAACCTAAAACAGTAGGATATTGCATTGGTAATATTTGTAGATAACACCTGACTTTATTAAAACAATTGAGTACACAGACCCAAGGATGCTTCTTCAGCAGCTACAGACTGCACCAGTAAAACAAAACACTTCTGTGCATATGACATTGACTGTGGGCTGGTTAGCACAGAAGGGCATAACATGGCCTAAAGTACTATACACATGAGCCTCCAGTGAGAGTTTTGGTCTGTGATATTGCAGTTCTCTTATGATTGTATCTATGCAGGTGTGTGTCTGTTACATATGCACGTGTGCGTATCAAGAACGACTTCCAGATGTTTGGGGTAAGACCAACAGCTCTGACCAACAGATCAATTATAGTGCTATAGGTAACATGTAGTAACAGTGGAACTTATTATCTAGCCCTTTCCCTTAGCAAAATAAAAAATAATTATATATATCTATATCTATATCTATCTATCTATCTATCTATCTATCTATCTATCTATCTATCTAT
>NC_045439.1:128059626-128144344 GCF_002776525.5 Piliocolobus tephrosceles
TATCTATCTATCTATCTATCTATCTATCTATCTATCTATCTATCTATCTATCTATGCTGATGCAGAACAAATAAGTTCTGGAACAGATCTAAAGGAAACGTGGCACTGTTAGACTGACCTCAAGCCAGTTACTATAATCAATAAAGGTATTCCAGTGTGCTAACTTGAGTCATTCATAGATTCAAACACTTTTAGAGCAAAAACCTCTTCTAGTGCAATTGATTGTACAGGTGAGACATGTGAGAGCCAAAGAGGTAGGGTGATTCCTCCACTGGCACAGAGGGTTCCGTTTTCAGTCCAGAGGCCAGGTCTCTTGGCCCCATTCAGCACTTCTCCTTTAGGCCATTCGATCTCTCCTTGAGGCTGTGCCTGTGAGAGGCCTTTCCTGTATGTTCTAACCCACTTCTGAATGTTCACAGCAATAGGTAGCATAGAGGCTAAAATACAAATTGTGAGGACAGACCATGTGGGTTTAGAGCTTGGCTCTGTCACAGGCTTTCTGTGTGGAAATGGACAGATTAAACTTCCTGTGCCTCAGTTCCTCCTCTGTGAATTGAGCATAATTACATTGCGTATCTCATAGGGCTCTTTCTTGTGAGGATCAAATTGAGTTAATACATATAAAGTGCTCAGAATAGCACCTGGAACATAGTAGATGCTCAGTAAAGGTCAGCTATTATTATTTGTACCATTAATTTTGTGCCTATCATGCACTGACTTCCAAAGGAGCCTGTTTAAGCATGTCTTCTTAACTCAAGGGAGTTGTTACTTTGTTACTTAATCATGCTTGTTTTTGTTCCCATGACATCTTGCACTATTTTCTGATCATTACAGATGGTCAATAAATGCTTCATGTTTCACACATTAATTCAAGAAAACACTTTTAGAGACTTTTGCTTGTAAGGAGTTTTCTCTTTCAATAATATCATAGTGCATGAGGGCAGTATTGACAAGACTGACTTTCAACTAGATTCTTCTGTACTCCAAAATAGAAAAAAAAAAAGCTTCACATCATAAACAGTTACTGTCTTCTATATATGTTTATTAATAATTCATTAGGCAATTATTTGTAGAAGTCATGGGATAATAAAATTAGGTTGTTCTAAGATCTGAGAACATTCCAGAATAAAGACAAGGACTTTAGTTTGCTTTGCTCACTACTGAATCTCCCACACATAGATGGTGCCTGGCACCAGTGCATAGAGACTCTTTAAATCCTTCCAAATGAATGAATGACTAAAACACTTCAAATAGTAAAGGTAGGCCCAGAGCCCCTTCCGTCTGAGCACACAGAGTATAGTGCAGCAGCATGCCAGAATATGTCCTGTTGTGCACCAACCAAAAGAATTTGAATTGTATTCTCCATTTTGGGAGGTCTGTTCACGTTTGCAAATTATGTTAAAAGTAAAGGAATACTTTCGTAGTCCATGGTTTCGTTTCTGTGTTTGGTTATAAAAATCTCTAGCATTGGCACAGCACTCAATAGTTTCATTAGCATATTCCAGTCCCTTGGTCCTCAAATCATCCCTCTGAGATGGGTAGCAAACATTCTCTTAATATCCCATTTTCCATGGCGGTCAAAGTGCGGTGCTTATGCCTACATAGCTAGGAGATAGCAGAACTGGATCTTCTGTTTTCGGCTTCCTGCCCTTCCTACCATATCCAATTGCTTTGACACTGTAGTGTTCTTTCCTTCCTGCGAGGGAACATATGAGATAATCTAGCAGAAGCTATCCGCTGGTCACAGACTTTTGGGTATTCAGCCATCTGACCCACAGGCAGGCTTTGTTTGGCCCTCACGATATTCATCCACAATTGGTTTAAATTTACCTTGAGGGATTGGTTAACATTTTTTAAAACCTAGTGATTTCCCATCAGAATCCTGGGTCTGCACATTTTCTCTGGAAGCGTCAGCCAGATCTCGGTCTTACCTGGCCTTTTGGAACATGATATGTGCTTTTCTGCCTGCTGTATCCATACAGCTCCCACTTCTTTCCTCAGCATTGAAGCTGAGGGTCAGTTTTATGCCATTTTATTTTTCACAAAATAGAATTAAGAGGAAATGTAAATGTTTATTTTATTTATTTATTTATTTTGAGATGGAGTCCTGCTCCGTCACCCAGGCTGGAGTACAGCGCCACGATCTCGGTTCACTACAACCTCTGCCCCCAAGTTTCCAGCAATTCTCCTCCCTCAGCCTCCAGAGTAGCTGGGATTACAGGAGCCAACCATCACGCCCGGCTAAGTTTTGTATTTTTAGTAGAGATGGAGTTTCACCATATTGGCCAGGTGGGTCTCGAACTACTGACCTCAGGTGATCCGCCTGTCTCAGCCTCCCAAAATGCTGGGATTATAGGCATGAGCCACCATGCTGGGCCAGAAATATTTCTTATATTTACTTGGGAAATAAAAAATCAAGAGGGCTGTCATTTTTCATGAGCATATTTCTTTGTGGATGTGCAGAAGGTTACCATAGGTTTAAAGTACGAAACATTCCTATGTTAAAATCCCACTGTGAAACAGACCTGGTCCATTTGGTCATTTATGTTTCTTGTCTGGCTTGGGTCAATCTTCGAATTGTTAACCTTTGAGAGAATCTATCATTCATATTGTTTCCAATTTTAAATCATAGCCTACAACTTCTACTTCCCGAAAGAGAAGCAATCATCATCATCATCATCATATTTTGCAATTGTTATTTTTGTTCTTGAAATTATTTTGGATTAGTTTGAAATAGGCTCTCTCTATATAATTAAATGTAAAAGTAGATGGCTAACACCTGTTTGAGTTTTTCCTGCATTATCTTCTGGAGCTGTCAGAAAGATCATGTGAAATAACAAAATGCACTAGCCTAAGTTCTTGTCCACACTTTGCTACTAATTTTAGGTTTTTGGACAAGTCATTAAACTTCTTGGGGTTTCAGTTCCTCATAGGAAAAATGAGGAGATTGGATTTTATTGGATTTGATTTAAACTATACTGCTCTACCTGGCGCCTAGGAAGTCCTAAGCACATTTTAGCTGAACAAGTGAACTCACACATGCAACTTAAACGCGTGGGTTGCTGCCAACTTATGGAGAATTGATCTTTCTCAGTAACTTAGAGAGCTAGGATAGTAACATTTTGTTTTTTGGTGTGTGTGTGTGTGTGATTCCATAAGCAAAAGAGGTAAATTCCCTGGCTCCAGGTCTCATGACAGAATTTTTCTCACCCCCAGTACTGAAGCTCTTGTAACTCAATCTCCCTGTCTCTTGTCTGCCTGCCAGTCTGACTCTGTTCTTTATCACTCATTTATTCGTTTCATCCCTTTTCAGACTGATATTTATGGACTGGCAAAGAAGTGTAACTTGACGGAGCGCCAGGTAGAAAGATGGTTTAGGAGTCGGCGGAATCAAGAGAGGCCTTCCAGGATGAAGAAATTCCAGGAAGCTTGGTAAGGAGGATAGACCGAGCTTTAGGAATGCTGCCACCCTGTCTGGAGCAGAGTGGTCCTTGCAGAGAGAATACTGCCAGGGCAGCAGAGGGAGGGTTCAGACCCATCTCTGTCACCCACCGATGTGGTGTTTTAAGCTCCTCACACATTTCCCTTCCCTGCTTCCTCCACTCCTTTATAAATCGAGTAAGCTCTGAACTCTATTTATCTGGTCCCCCGAACCAGAATAGGTTCAGACAGACTCCCACACTATGAACTCTCTAAGATGAACAGGAGACGTTATGTACTCAGCCTGAAGCACAGAAAAAATCATAAACATGTCTTAACTGGTGTTTCTCTTTTCTTAGGGTCAGGGTTGGCCCTAGGTCATCAGACTTTATCACCTGGGTCCAACCATCATAATGGTAAGAGCAGAGAATGTCTGTGAGGACGTGTGTTCCCTCTCAGAACACTGAGAAGGCCTCTCTGTGTGGCGTGGCTCATGACCTCAGTCCTCCAGTGGGGTGCACAGCCCATCCTCTTGGTTTCTCAGGAGGCTTGGCAGGAGGATCAGGGTGGGCTGGGGCATCAAGTGGGGTCTTACCAGAGCTGCCTACTTGGAGTCCATTCTGAGGGCAGGGAGACTGCATTGGATTTATTTTTAGTTTCATTTGAGTTCTGCTTTTTTTCTTCCCCCCTCCTATAGGATATCATAGTACTTTAGGTCACTCTCTTGTGGCAGAAACTGACACTTGTGCAAAAAATGAACCAGGTCATTGCTCTCACTTTGTTTCCCCTTCTTTGTATCCAGATGAATGTGTATGAGTTGGGTTGTGTTCAATGCCACATTCTATGCACCGGCAGTGTTCCATCTGCCTGCCTGATTCTTAAGGCCCTCCCTCACATTGCCCAGTGACTTCCACGAGATATTTTTGTTTTAAAGGTGAAATGAATAAGGGAGCTGATGTAAGTCTCCCAAATAAGCAGAGGCTGTAGAAGGCTAAACTTTAATAACTTCCTTTAATCCATCTATATGTTCCCTATCAGATAATCCAGTTGTGAAACTGGGTGATGTTTAAAGAGAGAGACCCATTCTTCAGGATGTCTCCAAACACTTCTCACCACAGGCTTTCATTGCCTTTCTTATAGTAGCTTGTGGTGTATGACCTTGTTTGTTTTCTAACCAACATCTGTCTGGTTTTTAGGTCTTGAAAGTTTGATAAATATAATATATAGTTGCTGCTGAGGTCAGCTTGGCAGAAGTATACCTCTCTAACCATCAGCACAAAACAGTACAAAATGGAGCTGATCTTACATTGTATCATCCTTTTTCTTGCTCTCAATCATTCATTCTTGCTAACAGATGATTCTTAAATAAAGACCCCAAACAGGGACTAATTCTCCAACTCTGAGCTGAATCATATTTTAATAAAATTCTCTGGCATTTTAAAAAATACATTATAGTGCCTTACAGGTTATAATTGTTTGATCCATCCGGGAGCGGTGGCTTATGCCTGTAATCCCAACACTTTGGGAGGCCAAGGCAGGCAGATCACGAGGTCAGGAGATCAAGACCACGGTGAAAACCTATCTCTACTAAAACCACAAAAAATTAGCTGGGCATGGTGGCAGGCGCCTGTAGTCCCAGCTACTTGGGAGGAGGCTGAGGAAGGAGAATGGCGTGAACCCGGGAGGCGGAGCTTGCAATGAGCCAAGATCACACCACTGCACTCCAGCCTGGCGACAGAGCGAGACTCTGTCTCAGAATAATACTAATAATAATAGTAATAATTGTTTGATCCTTCTGCCAATGATATGACACAGTCGGGGAAGGTGGGGCCACCCTTTTTCAATGAGAAACTGCACATCCATCTAGTTTAAGGGTCTCTTAGGTGTTTCAATGGCTGTTGCATTCGGATCTTCTGACTCCTATTCTGATACTATTTCTTGTTCTATCATACTGCCCCTGGCACCTAATGCTTACCTCCCAGCAAGCAGAGGATCATTAAATTGAGTAATATGTGGGTATCTGGCCATGTCAGTAAGCCTACTAGAATTCTTCCAGAGTTCAGGCTGGAGAAGGGAATTTTGAGTTACCCTTATCAATCAGTCAGGCAGTACAGAGATAAAGGTTAGTATATTTTCTGTGCATAGCACTGTCCTAGATTTTGTGGCATTCTAGATTTTAAGAGAGGAGTAACGTGTGAGTCATGGTTTCTGGCCTTAAACAGCAAATTAGGGAGGCCAGATTATCACACACAAAACCGTAACATCTATTGTCACGCCACCCCAGTGGCACATGGGTGTGTACACCAGCAGATACAACATCATGTTTAGATGTGTTGTGGGAATTTAGAGGTGATGGCATCAGCATGGCTGGAGAAGTTAAAGAAAGGCTTTCTAGAGAAGGGAAGACATAGGTTGGACCTTGAAGAATGGGTCAGATTGCCATAAAAAAAGAAAGCAGGGTTTGAGGCAGTATTTTCAAGTAAGGCAAAGACACAAAGCAGGAAATTATGCAATATATTCAGGACACAGTAAGTGGGCCCATGAATAAAATTTAAGCTTTATCTTATTCTTTAGTAATGTCACATGTTTATTCTAAGTTAAAAGTTTTTATGTGCTAGATAAACAGACTAAACCTAGTGCCACACTGTTTAATTGTACAGGGACTCTGCTTTTTAAAAATCAGCTGTGGGATGTGCTACAGAAGTCATAGCGTGAGGTACCTAAACGCAAGACTTTTGAAAATCTCCAGGCACTTATTCCTTAACACCAGCTCCTAAGATTACTTTCCAACAGGCAAAAATTCCTCTGTAACGTCCAGATGGATGAGCCCCCAGACACCTTGAGTTCAGTGTATTGGTTCCTTGGTTACTTTCATTCATGGTGACCCTTGTGCCCTATTCCACAGCATTCAGGATTTTAATACATAATGGGTCCTTTTTTTAAAAAAAAAAATCAAATTCCACATTAGCTGACCACTTTTTCATTTTAAAATACACATTTCCACCTAGCAATAAGAAGGACCTCCAAGTTCTTAGGTATCCAGGTAGGAGAACTCCTCAGTGTGGGAGAAAGGGCTCTCCCTGGCTAGGTGGATGTGCCCTCACCCTCGTCTGACCCGTCCAGTCAACAGTCCACTCTATGCAGCGTCCCCACCACGGGCCTCCCGTCTAGCCCCAATAGTGCCTCTCACCACTCTGCCCATTCCTCCCTGGTTGCACCATGCAGTCTCTCCTTTCACTATCACCATCGTTGCCCAACCAATTTGTTTCTGAATAGTTTTTCAGTGGGTTTTCTCCCCTCCCATGTTTATGTTTATCTCATTCTTTCCTGGAAAATAATAAAAGTTTTACTCTCTTAGGTTCATTTAAAACTAGTGAAATGGCATTGAAAAGGACATTATCATTCATCTTTTCAGTGAAGTGCAGCGATTCTCAAACTTTTTGGTGTCAGGACCCCTTGGTCTCTTAAAAACTCTTGAAAATCCCAAAGAACATTTGTGTGTGTTATACCTATTGATATTTACTGTATTCAAAGTTAAAACTGAGATATTAATAAAACAGGAGACTACACAAGTACACATTTCATCAGTGCAATTTCATTCAGAGCAATACTGTGATCACATGTCACATGACCTCGCTTGTGAGAGAATGAGAAGAAGAAAAGCAAATAATGTATTAGTATTATTATGAAAATATTCTGACTTCAGGGTTCCCTGGCACACACTTTGAGAATCCCTAGTTTAGGGCTTCTCTGAGTAGGATATGTCCAGAAACATGTGAGACTTGGCTGTACTCATGGATCTGAGTATTACTCCCCAAACTCGGGCAAGTTTTGTGATCTCTCTTAGGTTCGATTTCCTTTAGGAAACTGACTGTTAGCAGCAGTCTGTAGGAAGGGGCTAATTATAGCATCGGCTTTATACTCTTATAAAAAGAAAAATGTGATAGCACATGTGTGCTTAGCCCCATGGCTGACGGAGTTGAGAAATCAATAAATGCTTGGGAAATAAACAGAAGGAGAGCACCCACACTTTTGGCTTCATTTGTGGGTTGGCTGGCCTTATCGTCTCCTATATTTTGTAGGTTTTGTTTGGACAAGATAATCCAGGGAGCCAAGGAAATGTTCTGAGCAAATAAAATGAGTGCAGTAAAGTCTCAACTTTCATTTTGTAAAATGTCTTTTGGATATTTCTATGGTTCAACTTTTTGAGTATTGAACCCTACTTTTTTCTCCTGTCAAAACAAGCCATGAAGAAAGACTATCATCTAGCTTCGGGGAAATGATAATGTTTAGGAAACACTCCTCGATGCAGAGTCCAAAGACCTGCACTTCAAGTTGCAGCTTTCCTCCTTGTTAGCTACATGAGCTGGGGAGATGGCCTCATTTTTCTGAGTCTGATATTACATTTACAAAATGGTTATATATCTATGTTTCTATGTCCTACCTATCTTACAGGTGTGTCAAGGAAAGCACTGTAAGACCTTACACAAAGATAAGAAAACATATTATTTTAATATTATTATTTCTCCAGCAATCGTTAGATAAAATAGACATAATTTTGAAAAACTTTTTATTTGGAACATTGCAAGCATATATTAAAGTAGAAAGACTGCATTATGAATTAAGTGTGTTATTACCCATCACCAGCTTTAGTTGATCAACTCAAGGCCAATCCTATGTCCTCTCTATCCCCACTACACCTCTGCCCCACCGCAGATTGGTGTGGAAGCAAATATCAGACACTGTTACTTCATTTGTAAGTATTTTAGTATGTATCTCAAAAAGATAAGAACTCTTTATTTTCAGCATAATTGCAATATCAGTATCTTATGATTTTTTATTTAATAAAAGATTTTTACTTAATAATAGCAAATATTCAGTGTTTAGATTTCCCTGATTGTCTCATAATTTTCTTTACAGTTTCTTGATTTGAATCAGGATCTCAATAAGATCCATTCATTACAATTGTTTGATGTGTCTTTCCAGTCTCTTAGTCTACAGGTCTTTCTCCATACATGAGGAAAATCTTTTTTTCAAAACCCTGCTTTTAGGAGAAAAGAGTAAAGTCTGGCCACATAAAAACTTTTAACTGGGAATTAAATGGTGATAAAAGAAATAATTAGACTAATTAGGTTCCTTCTTGATAATACTAATATAAATCCACTGTTTATTGTGTGCCTGGAACGGGGCTAGCCATTATAATAAGAATAATGGCTACCATTTGTTGTTGCTTACTTTATGCTAGACCTGTTATCACAGATTTTCAGTTCTTTTCACATTTTGAGGTAGTGTTGTCATTTTCATTTTACAGATAAGAAAGTCAGGCTTTCTGAGGTTAAATGATTTACCTAAGGTTGTAGCCATCTAATAAGTAGGGCAGAGCCAGGAGAGAAACTTTGATTTGTCTGACTCCAGAATGTGTGTTCTTTGTAAACTCTGCCATACCTAATCATTTTCTCCTCAAATCTCAGTTACCTTTACAAGGGAGTAAAGATTTTTCTTTCTTTTGGCAGCTGGAGATTTGCATTTTACTTAGTGATCACTGTTGCTGGAATTGCATTTCTTTATGATGTAAGTTATCTTTTTATATTTTTGATTGGAATTTGTCTTTAATTTTTGAAATTCTTGTCTGTGAATTCCTTTAGGGTATAGTACTTTCAATAAAATAACCAGTTTTAGCGATTTCTCTCAAGATTCAAGATTTGTCTCAAATATTGCTACAGATATCTCAAGTTTTTTTATTGTTACAGAAGCAATAACATAATTGGTTTAGAAATAATTTGGTTCATACAGTTACTTGTTTGAAACAGTTTCCTCTATGAGACAGCACTATTATCTTAGATTCACTAGTAGTGAATTTCACAGAGGTGTTATATAGGAATATGTAAGAAATACTCTACAGAGGGAGAAATGCATGCAATAGAAGCAAAAGAATATGGCAAAGGGCGATTTCCTGTGCATCTTTGCCTGCTATAAATGACATAAGGAAGAGCTTAGGTTTTCTGCCAAAATTGGCCTTTGACACCGACAAATTTATTTCTCATCTGTTGGTTCTTCTTTTTTCTTCTTCTTTCAGAAACCTTGGCTATATGACCTATGGGAGGTTTGGAATGGCTATCCCAAACAGGTAAGTCCCCTCTAACGTATTCCTCCCCTTAATTCAACACCGAGTTCCCTCAAATTATCTCCTTAGTTAGGTCTTGGTCCCTTGCTACTCTTTGTTCACTACTGTGTCATCCCTGGCACTTTTTCTACATGAGCTTCCTCATCCTTATTGACCCTCATTTGTCTCATTCCTTTAGTTTGTTTACAGTTAATGTAATTACATATTTGGGTTTAAATCTAGTGTCTTACTATTTATTTTTTACTTGTACCATCTGATGCTTTTTTTTTTTTTTTTTTTTTTTTTTTTGTACTCCCTTCTTGCTTTTCTATGGGACAGGCAAGTAATTAAAAAAATACTATTCTTTTTCATCCCTTATATTGACTTTTAAGTTACATATGCCTTTGTTCTTCTAGTAATTATCTTAGACATTACTGTATATGTCCTTGACTTATTACAGTCTGATGCAAATCGGTGTTCTTACCGCTTTCCACTCACTGAAAGGTAATTAGAATACACCATATACCCTCCTCCTCCAAATATTTAAAATCTTACAAGTCATTGCTATTATTGTTTTGTAAATCTGTCAAGTTACCCTTTTTGTGCTATTCCTTGCTTCCTGTATTTCCATGTTTCCATCTGGGATTATTATTTTCCTGGCTGAAGGAGTACCTTTGCTATTTTTTTTTAATGGTGGGTATGCCAGATTTTGTTTGTCAGAAAAATGTTGTATTGCCTTTGATTTTTAAAAGGATATTTTTGCTGGGTATAGAATTCTGGATTAGCAGTTATTTTCCTTCACTTTTAATGATCTTATTTCATTGTCTTCTAGATCTCATTAGTTCTATAAGAATTCAGCTGTCACTTTTAGTTTTGCTTCTCTGAACATAATGTCTTTTTTCTCTTTTTGGTCAATTTTAATATTTTGTCTTGTCTTTCAGTTTTATTGTGATATACATAAATGTGCTTATCTTTGAAATTATCCTGCTTAATGTCTGTAGAACATCTTGAATCTGGGACTTGATGTCTTCAGTCAGTTTTGGAATATTCTTAGCCATTGCTTCTGTTCCATTCTCTCTCCAGACTCCTCTGAAATTCCAGTTATAAATGTGCTAATATGCTAGACCTTTATACTAGGCCCCATATGTCTCTTTTGCTTTAAAAAATATTCTCCCTTCTCTTGCCTCTCTGTGCTTCAGTCTGTTGAGAGACAATTCTACACAAGTCTCTTGCATGCCCTGTGAATTCAAGCACTGACTGCTTTTTGTTTTAGATGATCTTTTCGAGGAAGTTTGTATAGCAAACAGCCACAGGAGATAGAGATAATGTCTCCCTCTGGAGTAAAGAGTAGGCAAGTTATTGTCTATTATAAAAGGTCAGGTTCTGTAGCTCAGGGTTCCTCTCTTGTAACACAGTCCACGATGTGGGCAGTTATCATCTGACCTTTAGCCTTATGGGGATTGGGGATGGAAGGATTGGCCCAAATACTGATACTCTAGCTACTGCTATTACTGTGAGTCATAAACTACCTGCTGTCTACCAAAGTGTCTACTATCTTCTACCAGCATTCATGGAACTTGTGACAAACTAACTTGTTAGCTTGCAACTGGGGTAAAATGTCAGACACTTCACTATTCTGGATATTTTCTACTTTCCTGTTGTCCAGTTCACTGGTCCTTTTCTTAAGCCATGTCTAATCTACTATTAAACACATCTTTTGAGTTCTTAATTTCAGTTATTGTATTTTTTGGTTCTCAAATTTTTATTTTATTTTTTAGTGGATCCCAGTTCTCTACTGAAATTTTGTCTTTTAAGCTATTTTTGAAGTTATTTTAAAGTCAAAGTCTGATAAGTCTCATCTCTTGACCACCTGTGGATCTGTTTTCTCTCTTGCTCCTGTCTCCTTACACTTGATAGCTTTTGATTAAATGACACGCATTGTATACAAAAGAAGTATAAATGGTCAGGATGATATTATATTCCTTTACAGAGGACTTACTTTCACTTCTGTTAAGTGTTAGAATAGGGGCAGATCACCTTTAATCCTTGATTGAGCTGATTCAAGGTAGACTTCAGTCTTTGTGAAGGCAAGTCTATTCCCAACTTACCCATATTCTAGGATATTCTTCTTCAGTGATTTCAAATAAAAGATAACAGTGCTTATCATGACTCCTTTTCCTTAGTCAACCTGAACACCAGTTTGCTTCCTAGTACTCTGATATTGCAGCCACTACTGCTTAACTTCTGGTGTTTCTTAGTCTCTGGGCTCCATACTGCTTATAAATTGGCATATGCAGAATTTATGATATGTATAAGATGGTCTTCTTTGAATTTATTCTTAGGGCCTAGAGTGCTGCTTGAGAAATAGGGTTCACTTGAAATAAAGGGTTCACTCTCGTGCATTTTTCTTCTCTTTAGGATCTTGACTCCACAGGTTCTTGATGCCCTACTTGCTCTCTGGTGTCTTCAAACAGATATTCTTTCTTGTCTTTTATCCAGATTTTTAAGTTGTTTTTAATAGGAGGATTAGTCTCACACAGTCCTGTCATAGAAGAAAGCAGAAACTCTGTCTCATTCTTTTATGGCCTTATCAGGGATGATGAGTTGACCAAAAATATTAGTTATATGTTAGGCTCAGCATTAAAGAATTAAATAAAATCAGACAATAAGGGACCTAAGAATTATCTAGACCAAACCCCAGGCCTATCATCTTCTGTCTCCAACTTATTCACATCTTCTCAGGTGTATCAGTTATCTGTTGTTACATAACAAACCATCCCCAAAACTTAGTGCCTTCAAACAACAACCATTTATTTTCTCTTGATTTGGTTGTCAATTTAGGCTAGGCTCAGCTAGGCAGTGTTTCTGCTCCATGTGGTTTCAACTGACTTCATTCATGCATTTTCAGACAATTGGGAGGCTGGCTAGGGAATGGCTCGAGTCTATGGTGACATCATTCATAGCGTTGGCAGTCAGCACCTTGATTCTCTTCTTTGTGGCCCCTTCAGCAGGATGGCTCAGCTTTCTTATGTGGTACTTATAAAGTCTCTGCATGCATCACATTTGCTTTTGTCTCCTTGGCCAAAGACCAGGATCAAGTCCATAGTCAGTGTTGGAGGAGACTGCAAAGGGCTTAGATACCAGAAGGCAACATTCACTGGGTACACCAAGTCATATAATGTCTCAACTTAGCTAAAATAAACACCACCACTCCCATTATAAAATTGTTAAGAAAATTCTAGCTATCAAAAGTTTATTATTTTATTCAGAAGATGTTTTTAGAGTTCTTAAACAATTATGCATATTTTATTACTGTCCCATTTTAGAATGGGCTAATTCTAACCACCAGCCTGTCACCAGAAAAGAGATTAAGACATCAGATTTTGAGTAATATTCAAGAAACATTAATCAAAGTAAATTATGGGACCAGCAGAAAAGATTTCCCATTGTTCCTAAGTAAAGATTTTTAATTTTTAAAAAAATTTAAACTTAACTCTGAATAAACTGAAGGCACTTACACCTGTGGCAGTTGTATTTAATTTTTTAAACAAAACATTCAACTTGGTTTTGGAATACTCAGCTACCCTTTTAGAAATAAAATGCCTTGAAATATTATCTTTAATTCCTTTGTTGAAATATAAATTGAAATATAAATCTATGTTATTTTATGGAATCTGGTGGGTTATAAATAGGTATAAAAGTAGGTGTTAGTGCATCAAAATGAGTTGCTTCTATGATGGCAATTAAAGTAATGAATACTCTTCTTTTTCTCAGCCCCTGCTGCTATCCCAGTACTGGTACTACATTTTAGAAATGAGTTTTTATTGGTCTCTGTTATTTAGACTTGGCTTTGATGTCAAGAGAAAGGTAAGTGTCTTATTTACAAAGCTTCTTTATCAGTTTCTTCAAAAATTCCCATCTCCCTGCCCCAAATTCTAATCTTTAAGTTGTATTTTCCTGTGTATTTGGGTCCAGTTCATTGCTTTTGTGTGCTTTATAGTACATAGACTATTGCTAATTATACTCATGCTTTGGTGCCTTGGTAAGCATTTGTTGTGAAACATTATAAAAAACTTTAACTTTGAAGCTCCACCTCTGTTCAATAAGGAAAAAACATCTCCTTTATGCATCTGTTTCTTTTGGTTTGGGAATTTAATGTCCATCAGTGCAAAGAAGAAATATGTTAGTAGTATTAATTCTGCAACCACATCTTTTAGTTGATTGCAAAACCACCTTATATACAACTTTTTGATGTTTTCAAAGACATTGAAAACATTTTCCCCTTAATTCATCAAATATATTTATGAGGAAACCTTGCTTCGGGCATTATTAGCTTTGCTTTATTTGCAGGGAAACTCCGTGACAGGCATGCTAAATGCCACTTCCGAGGTCACAAAGTGAGGTATTTTAGGAGTGGTTTGGTTGTTACAGATTCCTAATTACTAATCCAGCAAACTGTGTTAAATCCTGAATGTACTCATACGATTTTGTCATATATGTAAGCAATTCAGATCAAATGATAAATTCTCTTGGCATATACTTCATAAACTACACCGTAATTAAAAGGCTGGTTTGTAGCAGAATTTGTATGATAAGTACAATGACATTTAATATTGGATAAACCAGTTCAGCTTGATTAAATGTTTGTGTTGAGTGATGGTGGACATTATAAGGGACACACTGCAGTCAACCAGACATCTTAAGACATGAGAAATCTAAGTACAAGAATGTACTGTGAAAATATCTGATATAAATAATCTCCATTTCCATATAACTTAATAATAGCTGTAGATTAACTATACTAACTTTAGGCTAGGAATACATCAAAATTTAATTGATTGAGTCATTTTCTCAAGGGATAGAATTGAAAATAATCATTTTTTAGACAGTCTTTATATACAGGTAGGTTGATCATGTATTTCATCCACCTTTGATTTTGCTGTAGTTGACTTCCCTTTTATTATTTACAGGTGCATTGAACACCTTCTTAAAAATTAAATATAAATATATGTTATGTGTCTTATAAAGATGTATCTTCAGAAACATAAAGCTATTGGGAGGTGGCTAAAGCACAGGCCCTGGAGTCAGGTCTCCTGGGTTTGAATTCCTGGCTTCACCACACACCAACATCTGAGTTAGTTGGTTAAACTCTCTAAACTTGATTTCCTCATCTATAAAATGGAGCTAAAAATAGTTCCTATGTCCTCTGGTTGTTGTAGGAATTAAACAGTTTAATCTGTATAAAATACTTCCTGATGCTGGGTGCAGAGGTTCACGCCTGTGATCCCAGCATTTTGGGAGGCTGAGGTAGGTGGATCATGAGGTCAAGACATTGAGACCATCCTGGCCAACGTGGTGAAATCCTGTCTCTTCTGAAAATACAAAAATTAGCTGGGTGTGGTGGCACATGCCTGTAGTCCCAGCTACTTGGGAGGCTGAGGCAGGAGAGTCGCTTCAACCTGAGAGGTGGAGGTTGCAGTGAGCCAAGATCACACCACTGCACTCCAGTCTGGTGACAGAATGAGACTTCATCTCAAAAAAAAAAAAAGACACTTGCTGCTATACAGTAAGTGCTCAATAAATTGAGCTATTATTGGTATTGTATTTACTTTGGCTATGAGGAAGCTGAAATCTTTAAGTTTTTTAAACACCTTTATTGAGATATCCACATATAACACAATTAAACCATTTAAAGTATACATTCAGTGGTTTTTAAAATATATTCAGAGTTGTGCAATCATCATCACAGTCAATTTTAGAACAGTTGCATCATCCCAAGAAGAAACCCTATACCATTTAGCAGTCACGCCCCATTTCTCTCAACCTCTCCAGCCCCTAGCAACCACAAATCTCCTTTGTCTCTATAGATGTGCCTCTTCTGGATATTTTATATAAATGGAATTATATAATACCTTGTCTTTTGTGTTTGCCTTGTTTCACTTAGTGTAATGTTTTCCAGGTTCATCCATGTTATGGCATGTATCATTACTTTTTATTGCTAAGTAGTAGTCCATTGTACAGATGGATGCATTTTTTTCATCCTCTTATCAGTTGATGGACATTTGGGTTGTTTCCTCCATTTGGCTATTATGAGTAATGCTGTGGATATTCATACACAAGTTTTTGCATGAACATATGTTTTCATTCCACCTAAGACTGGAATTGCTGGGCCATATGGTAATTCTATGTCTAATCTTTTGAGAAACTGTCAGACTGTTTAACAAAGCAGCTATACCATTTTGTATTCCTACCAGCACTGTATTAGAGTTCCCGTTTCTCCACATCCTTGCCAACACTTGTTATTGTTCAACTTTTTTATTTTAGACATCCTAGTGGGTGTGAAGTATATCTCATTGTGGTTTTGGTTTGTATTCTCCTGATGGCTAATGACTGAGCATGCTTTCATGTGTGAATTGGCCATTTGTATATTTTCTTTGCAGAAAACCTTTAAGTCTTTATTATACTTAGTGACAGTAGCTTTCCTCAAGCTAGATTGTCTTATTTCATATGCACTGACTTATTTAATGGTTGTGTAGATTTATTATATCAATCTTTTTTTCTTTTTGGGGAATAGGCAGGGGATAAACAGTAACTAGGTGTACACAGGAATATGCTTGTGTGTATATGCATTTATTGTGTGTTGGGGGGCAGTGTGTGTGTATACATATATCCAGTGTGGGATGGTATCTCAAAGTTAACTGACTTCCATCAACAAGAATAATACTTGTCTTAGCTCTCTCACAAGGATTATGTTTAAGAATAAAGTAAAAGCATTTTATAAATTTCAAAACGTGCAGATGTAAGTTATTGATCTTATTATTATTATTATTATTATTATTATTATTATTATTATTATCTCTTCCAGTGATTGGGAAATAAATGCATTTGCTTAATGGTTTCCATTTTCCCTCACCTTATAGGATTTTCTAGCTCATATCATCCACCACCTGGCTGCTATTAGTCTGATGAGCTTCTCTTGGTGTGCTAATTATATTCGCAGTGGGACCCTCGTGATGATTGTACATGATGTGGCTGACATTTGGCTGGAGGTAAGTGTTTGCCATTAAAAACCTAATGACAATACCACGTCCTGGGTTTCTGTAACTGCTCACAGAAGTAATTGTGAGCGATTTAGCACGGCTCTCTGTCCGGAAAACACCCAAAGTCTGAGAATATCTCTAGATTCCCAGATCCTCCAAGATTACAGAAATGAAACCTCTTAGTTTTAACTTTCAATTCTTTTCCATGGTACTAGAGAGATGTTAATGTGTGTGATTCCACTCCTGAAAGTTGCATGCACATGCTCACTCAGGGAGTAAGATGGGATATTTGAAGAAGGAATGAACTCTAATCTTCTAAAAGGAAAACTTGGATTTATGACATTGAGGATTCCCAGATTTGGGTGGCACCATCTATTCACTTAGGGCAATGCTTGAATACCCATTGAAAGTTCACGCTGCCCCACCCTCCCCTCCCCCAGCCCAATCCCTTGCTTTAAGGAGTGTAAGATGATTTTTTTTTAAGGCCCGCATTTTCTAAGGGAGGAAGAGGGCTTAGGATGTTTTCTGAAGGAGCCAGCATTAAAACAAGAGTCTTCCTAATCTCACCCCACACAAAATAGAAGAAACAAAGTCACATTGGGATTGTTTTCCGGACCTGTTTCTGTTCTGTTTTGATTCCTGTTCACCCCAGTCAGTGATGGAATGGTCCCCTTCTCTGCCAGATCTCCTGCTGTATTTAGAGCAACAGTTCCCAGAACTGCTGAGTTATTTATTTAAATGTACTCATTTATAATGAATCCATGGGAAATGATGCTAACCATTTCACATTTGGGGTTACTTCTTGAAGGGCTAACAATTGAATATAGGCTGATATGGAAGAAATTAAATTTAGTAGAATCTTATTCTTCTAGGTTGGGGTTTAGCAAACTTCTTGGCAAAGGGCCAGATAGTAAATTTAGTTTTGTGGGCTGCATATGATCTCTGTTACATATTCTTCTTTGTTTTTTGCTTTTTTAATACCTTTTTAAAAATGTGAAAACCATTCTTAAGAGCTGATCGGCTTTAGCCCATGGGCTGGACTGTAATTTATCACACCCTGTTATAGACGTCACCAGAAGTCATTTGCAGCCATTTCAAAGCAACTGGCCACTGTTAAAATATCCCCTGTGTACAGAATTTTTTTCTACCCTGTATGTAATCATAATTAGACATGTAAATCCCATTCTAAAGGTCAAGATTATTATATGTGCTTTAGGGCAACAAATGGCTGAGCAGGAGAAGGACTGTACCATTTTTTCTCCATGGCGCTCTCTGGATGCAGCCCTTGCTGATGTAATTACCTCCTTCTCTGATTGTATCTTGGTAATCCTGACAGAAAATTAAGACCACATTGGCCCTGACTTAAGAATTTTATACTACTCTGTTGCTTCTAAACCCTCATATTCAATTGCCTTTGGTGTGTGTCCAATGTAAAAACAGCTTCATTGTGTTATTAAAGGGAGTTAGATGTTCACCCTGGGAATAAACATGGGGTTGCCCTGCCACCCTCACCACCCTTTCATTGATGTGACATGATTCCCTAAGTGACTTGGACAAATCACTTATTGTTTTGTTTTCTAGCCCCAGCTGTAACATGAGAAGTCTTATCTGTTCCTTGGGGTATGTGAGGAAGTTTAGCTCATTATTATCTGAAAACGTTCTGAGGTTCTTAGGTTAAAAAAAAAAAAGAAAAAGAGAAAGAAAAATGAACTGTCCAATCTTAGAGGTTCCCTCGTGGGCAAACTTTAAGAATAGCTTCATGTTGCTAATGATTGCGAATCATTCTCGATTCATTCACAAGTCATGATCTGACATGAGGTTCAATGAGCAAGGCTGGTACCTCTCATCAGCTGGTGGTAGACAAAATATTAAGTGGTGGCAGGGGCCTATTTGTGATGTTCTCCCAGGGTGCACAGCCCACGGCTTACTCGAATAGTGTGTTTTAGGGTTTGTTTTCTCCATCAAGTTCTAATTGAACCCAGACATAGCAGAACTTTTGCCCCTGGCTTCCTTGAGATGGTGCCTATTCATCTTTCATATTTCTCAAGACACTGGGGTAATTTCTTAACTTTTACTTTTGGAGGAAAAACAGCCTTCACATCTACCATTCTCACTCATAAGTGACCTTTTTTGCCTTCTTCATGTATCTTCCTGATCCTCTACGTTTCCACATGGTCAAGTTTGGATCCAGGACCTAATATCCTGATTGATACTTAGCAAGCAAAGGGGCTGCTATCATTTCATCATTACACAATCCAGAATATGTTCTGTGTATGTTTTGCCCAAAAGTGTGCTACTTTGCCCTCACAAATGGACTCACAGGGATTCTTTCCCATGCCTGTGCACATCCCTCGCTTCCCATCCAGTTAGCCTCTGATCCTTCCACCAGCTTCCCATTCTGTTACAGGCACTATGAGTTTGGACCTTTCTCCCCACACCCGTCTCCCGCCCACCAGGCACACCAGCATCTCTATGTCAGCAACTGAAGCTGTTCCCTGGGGGCCCTCTGCCAATCCCACAGTCAGGGCATATTCTCACCCCTTGGTAGTTTGGCAAAATATGAAAGATGCCATGTGGACCCTTCCTGGAATGTAAATGTGTTGCCTCTCTTGTTCTGGAAGGACCTTGAGCCTCTGGGGTGAAGTTGGTTCTGAAACTGCCCAAGTCTAAGCCACGTTCCCTAGAAGAATGATCTGTGCCCCAGCAACTCCTCCCCTCTCCTGCTTCCGGACTCCCACTCCCTATTCCCACCAGAAACTTCCATCTTCAGCCTTGGACACTGCTAGATAATGCACTAGACAGCACTTATCAATAAACTGTCTTCTACCACACTCACCAACCCTTTCTGCAGCTCTTTCTATTCAACACAGATAATATGAGCAGTATAGACTAGCATAAAAGAATTAGGAAATATCAAATGCTCCAAACTTTATTTCAACGAGTTCAGGGCCCTGAGAGCTGCCTCCCAACTTTGCCTCTTCCTTCATCTGCCTTGAAGTAGCCTCCTTGATTGCAACATTCCCAGCCCAGCCCCGGATTTCCCACCTATCCCAGCCTTTCTTCAGTCCAGCTCTCCTCCCAGTTACATGGAGATACTAAATAAATGCCCACATGAAGTGCATGCTAAATTGATTATGCTAACTTAAAGTGTTTTTGGAAGACACGAGTAGTATTACAGGTATTTTGATATTTTTTTTAAAAATTATATTATGGAAATGTCAAACATATGACAAGATAAAGGGAATCATATAATGGACCCATCAGCTTTACCAGTTATCAATATGGCCAGTCTTGTTTAACCTATTGCCCCACCTGTACCCCCTACCTTCCACCCAGATTGTTTTGAAGCAAATCCCAGACCTCATATCAGTTCATTTATAAATTTAACTTTAAAAATGTATGCTACTGTCACTTTATCTGCAGTTTCTTTCTTTGTTCACAGTCTGCTAAGATGTTTTCTTATGCTGGATGGACACAGACCTGTAACACCCTGTTTTTCATCTTCTCCGTCGTATTTTTCATCAGTCGTCTCATTATTTTTCCTTTCTGGTGAGTAGACTGGTGATGTGCCCTGCCTTTGGTCAGTGTGCAAAGGTGGCCTCAGCACATGATTACCATCAGGGCGTTGCCCTTTCCATACATGGGTCTCCAGTTATTTGTGTCAAGCAC
The DNA here is from genome assembly GCF_002776525.5 of Piliocolobus tephrosceles. NCBI lineage: Eukaryota > Metazoa > Chordata > Mammalia > Primates > Cercopithecidae > Piliocolobus > Piliocolobus tephrosceles. The sequence continues at coordinate 128,079,859 of NC_045439.1, forward strand.
AGTTGGAGAAAAGAATGTGATGGAGTCATTTTTATAAATAATTAAAACAACACTCTACAGTGTGGAAAAGGCTTATTGTAATGGGAGATGGAAAATGTGTGACCCGATGGGCAAGCAGCAGCTCTTACTCTGGTCTTGTTTCATGAATGTAGACCTTTCTTTGTGATTAACAGCTTTTCCAGTCACTCAATGAAAAGTCACTGTCCAATTACCAGTTCTCTAAAAGAGAGGCATGTTCTGTGTTACAATAATTACAGCCATTACTTGAATGCCAGACACTGGATTAGGTCCTTTCCATATCTTGGCTCTAGTCTACACAATAACTCATATAGATGGGTATTATCACTTCCACTTCCCAGATAAGGAAAACTGATACTTGTTTATTTCGTTCTCCGTGACCACTGGTTCTAATAATGGTTTGAGTATCCTTTCGATATGATTGGCTCTCGATCAGTCTGTTGATTTTGTTTAGCCACAGACTGGCAATGAAAAGCATATATTGCATCTTCCGTGACAATCATTTCCTTGGGAAGCATAATGTTCCATGTGTTGATTGACAGAAACCAGAGTAACATGCAGGGAAGACTTAGATGGCTTGGAAGGAACAGCTTTTAACCGACCATAATTTGGGGCTAGTCTGGGAACTTGGGACCCTCCAAATAGAAGAATTAGTGCTATTGAAGAGCCCAGATCCAGGGGAAATGGATGGAGACTCAAGTTCCAGGCCTCATTCTTAAGTATATAGACAGCACTCTTGGCTAGCATCCAGGGAAATCCAACCAGAGAGGTCAATGCCCTCCCCTGGAAGCCAGCTGCATTCTTTAGATCCATGTGTATTAGGCATTTTCTGGAGAGGAGCAACAGAGTGTAGTGGTTAAGTTGCTACATGCAAGGGTCCATCCTGGATTTAAATCCTTACTCCACACTTATGACCTTTGTGATCTTGAACAGGTTAGACCACCTCTCTGTGCCTCAGTTTTCTCATATGTAAAATGGAAATAAGGGTCGGCATGAGGCTTAACTAGTTTATATAGTTTAGAATAATGTCTGGTGCTCAGTAAAGAATCAGTAAATGCTACCTGCTATAATTAAACTTATTAATGAGTATCTCAGAATTTGAAGTTAAACTGGAATCAAATCTAAGATTAACGTCTCAGGTATTTTCCTTGGTTGATAAATCATTACCATCACTTTTACTTTGACTGTGCAAGTGTGTTTGTGAAATTTTAGTAATGGCTAGGCATGGTGGTGCATGCCTATAGTCCCAGCTACTCAGGAGCCTGATGTGGGGGGGATCACTTAAGCCCAGGAGTTCGAGATCAGCCTGAGGGAACCCTGTCTGTAAATATATATATATATGTAGAGAGAGAGAGAGTATGATAGCAATTATCGATAGAATAATACTGACTTGCAGATGACAGTTGGGCATAACTTTTCAGTGTGACTTTCATGACACTGTCAATCCAGCATTTGCCCCTCAGTTCTTCTCCTTGTGTCCCAAAGGCACTACATGTTCCAATTGCCTGTTGCTGTATAACAAAGCATCTGAAAGTCTAGTGGCTTAAGATAGCAGTGGGCAAATTTTTTCTTTAAAAGGCCAGAGAATATATATTTTAGGCTTTGAGGGCCACATATGATCTTTTTTGCATGTTTTTCTTCATTTTGTTTTGTTTTATAATCCTTTAAAAATGTACCAAGCCATACTTACCCCTTAGCTCATGGGCTGTACGATAACATACACCCAGGTTGCAGGCCAGGTTTTACCCACAGGCCATAGTTTGCAGACCTCTGTCTTAAGGCAACAACTTATAGATTATTATTATTTCTCATAGTTCTAGGAATTGATTGGCCTTGGTTAGATGATTTTCACTTAGGGTCTCTTGTGTGGTAACAGGTATATGGTGGCTGAGCAGTCACATAGTGTCTAGAGTCCTCAACACATGGTTGAAGTCATATATAGAAAATCAGGCTAGGTGTGGTGTCTCACGCCTGTATCCCAGTATTTTGGGAGGCCGAGGTGGGTGGATCACCTGAGGTCAGGAGTTCGAGAACAGCCTGCCCAACATGGTGAAACCCCGTGTCTACTAAAAATACAAAAATTAGCCGGGTGTGGTGGCAGGTGCCAGTAATCCCAGCTACTCGGGAGGCTGAGACAGGAGAATCACTTGAACCTGGGAGGTGGAGGTTGCAGTGAGCCGAGGTTGTGCTACTGTGTTCCAGCCTGGGTGACAAGAGTGAAACTCCGTCTCAAAAAAAAAAAAAAAGAAAGAAAAAAAGGTAAAAAACAAAACAACGACAAAAACTGTTTCCTGGTAAAAATATTTCTGTACGCATGTTGACTGATTCTCATTGTTTGGAAAGTTGAGAAAAATCTCACCAAGCCACTGGAAGTTTGGCAGATCAATTTTCAATGGTCTCTGAAGGAAGCATGTCAATCAGAGAGGGAGCTTCTTTCAGGTACAGTGTACTGCTCTAGTTTAAATGGTCTTCCCACCAGCATGAACTTGCCACCAGCACAATCATCTTCATGGAGTCAAAGGGGAAAATTTAGTTCCTTGTTGTTAGCTTGGCTCCTTCCCTCTGTCTAAAACTTATAACTCTGTAGATTCATTTTTCGAGGATGCTTTATTCTATCCTAATGTGTTGGGATTTCACTATGGACCAAGCAATGTGCAGATCATAGTTATCACTGGAGGGCAGCTTAGCTAACCTGTTTCACCATTCAGACATTTAAGAGGCACTCTGGGAGGCAGTTTGCAATCTAGTTGCTCTGTTCTTCTTTCCAGCTGCTTTTGTTGCACATCCTGTGGTGATATAAACGGTAGGGCGGGGCAAAAGCTAACTGGGGTTGTGCTCATCTGAGATTTGTCTAGAAGCCTTGAGAAGAAGATCTGGAGTGTGTACATTTCCCTTGGCCCTTTCTTTGACTTTTCTCTGATTTTCCCCAGCCTCAAGCACATTTGCATATTCTCCTAGTGAGTCTCCCTTTCATGTCCAGCCACTGTGCTCTTCTATTTCTGAGGATCTTATCCCATTCTCAGTCAGCGTCTGCAAGAGTTAGTTATGTTGGTTTTCTAAGCATTGTTTCATTAACATTAGGCAGAAATTCAAAAGCACACTGGTCAAATTGTTTTAATTTAATTGTCTGGTAACTCCATTTGTTTGCATTTCTGTTCAAAACCATTTAAATCGCAGGCATATGTTTTTCACACTGTATTCTCAACTATTGTTTTTAAAAATTATTTCTCTAGTTTGGAATTATTGGATGTATCTATCTTCTTGAACATTATCCAAATACCCACAGAGAGTTATTAGGCTAGAAAGACCTTTCTAAGGCCAGGCAAACCTCTTCCTCTGACTACTAACAGTTTTCCTCCACAAATAATAAGAGCAGATCGTGGTTCCACTCAGGTAAGTCTGCCTGAAGGGAAGGCGTGCATGCTCTGCTTTGCTGGTTTTGCAATCTGCGAGTTCAGTGTCTGTCACAGCTGAATCTGCAGGGGGCAGGGTGGCTTGTTGCTTCATTTCTTGAACTCATCACAGCTGGGTGTTTTAAACAGTACAAGGGAGTGAGACACAGCTTGTGCCTTTCAGGAGTGCATCATGGCAGCACAGAGATCTGTGTGGCTACCCCTGATTCACATGTTTGAAGATTATTCACATTGATTTGTGTTTCTCAGATGTCTCAAAAAGAAAAACACAAAACATTTTCAACTGCAAATAATACTCAAATATCTAGCTCCCTTACTTGCAAGGATACGTATGCTTGTAAGGTTTCTCCCTCACCACTGGTTCATTGGACTTCAGATTTCAGCGTTTGATGATCCAGCTATTAGAAGTGTAGAAAATGGTACCCTGGGAAGTCCACATGTGAAAGGGAATATTATCGACAATGAGACCATGTAAATACTTGGAATGGCTAAGAGAGAAAGGAGAGTTTTAAAAAAATAGAGAAAGACAAAGCTGAAAGCACCCAACAGTGCTCTTAGCTAATGTTCATCAGTGGGGACCCAGGATGAGGGAATGATGGACCCTTCTTTTCCTCTGAAGGCCTGAAACCTTGATCCTAAATGAGAAGCAGAGGGCAGAGCATGGGTTCTGATGGTGGTGCCAGCTTAGTGCTGTTTGCGCAGCCAGCAAAGAAAAGGAAGGTACAAGGCAAGAAAGACTCTGTTGAAGCTGGGCCACTCCCTTGAGCCACCACTGCAGATATGCATCTCAGAACTAGACTTTCCAGTTACACACCCGATGAAGGAGACTACATGTTTTTACCACATATGTTCACTGTCTCGTGCCACAGGAGCCCTCAGAAGAGCTCTCCCATCCTGCCCATGTGCTTGGTGCCTTCTTTATGCTATTTTTAAGTTCATGAAGAACAGCTACACCCCTCTTCAAACCATAGAATCCTAGATTAAGGAACCTTGTTTATAATCTAGTCCAATCCTTTTATTCATGTATTCACATATTTAGAATTTTTTTTTTTTCCAAAACAGAGTCTTGCTCTGTTGCCAGGCTGAGTACAGTGGCGTGATCTCAGCTCACTGCAACCTCTGCCTCCTGGGTTCAAGCGATTCTCCTGCCTCAGCCTCCTGAGTTGCTGGGACTACAGGCACATGCCACCACACCCAGCTAATTTTTGTATTTTTAGTGGAAACAGGGTTTCACCATGTTGGCCAGGATGGTCTCGATCTCTTGACCTTGTGGTCTGCCTGCCTCAGCCTCCCAATTTTAGAAATAATTTTAAGCTTACAAAGAAATTTCTAGTATATTACAGAGAAACCCTAGATATACTCTTTACCAGTTAGCATTTTGCCCCATTTACTTTGTCATTCTTTCTCTCTCTACTTCCCCACCACACATATGTGTGAATATACATATTTGTTTCTGAACCATTTGCAAGTTGTAAACATCAACTGAATAATTCCTTGCACCCTAAATACTTCAGTGTATATTTCCTAAGAAGAAGGACATTTTCTTACATAATCACAATACAGTTATCAATTGCAGAAAATGTAGCAATGTACCTTCCATGTTCCAATTTGGTCAATCAATCCATCATGTCTTTTATTGCTTTCCCCCTCACTGTGTGAAGATCCAGCTCCAGATCACGTATTGCATTTAGCTGTCATTCATCTGGAACAGTTCCTTAGCTCTTCTTTGTCTTTGATGTTGCTGACATTGTTGAAACATTTAGACACCATGTTTATTTTTCAGATGAAGAGTTAAGGTACTTCCAGGATCACACAGCTAGTTGTGGAAGAATCAGGACTAGAAACAGGATATTTGAAACACAGAACAGATAGGCTTCAAATTAAATTTGAAACTAGATGATTAAGAGTATATCATTTGCCTTCACTAAATATTTATTAAGTTTTCTTCAACTACCCAGTCATTTAGAAACTTAAGAGATCACTGAGGTAGACAATTGTTCACCTGTATAACAAGTTTTTGCTATCCTAAAAGGGCTTAATGCTCAAACTCACAATTAGCAAGAAAATAAGACCCTTACCTTGCAGTTTTCATTAGACAAATACAACTTTTTGGTGGTTGCCTTAGCTAGTCCAGCAAAACTGGCTAATATTTATACCAGCACTGCAATTTATCCAAACCATGCCAAGTCCAGTGATTGGAAGAACTAAGATTGGAAACAAAACTGAAAACAGAAAAAGCTGAGCTTTGCAATCCAAGGGCATGGTAGTAGCTTATCCATTTGGAAAGATTAAATCCAGTGGACAGGGACAAAGTAGTTCTAAGAATTTAGGAATACAGCAGTCTTTTGGCATTCTTTATGAAAAGGAAAATTCATTCAGTTGCTGTAAGGTGGTGACTACTGATAATGTGCAAGTGTTGTGTGTTCTATGCATGTGCCTGCACACATGTATGCATGTGTGTTAGGAAGAGAGCTGGGAAGGGCAGATGGAATTTTTTTTTCTTTTTCCTAGTCTTCTTTTAGCATAGAAGGAGAGGAAACTTGAGAGACTAGACCATCCTTTATTGAGGTCTTGAAATTTTAACTGTGGCATCATAGCTGGTTATTACCCGTGCCACAATGGCTACTCCCCTCTGACTCCTGTTCCACTTCTTTGGCCTCCAGTCCCCTCTGTCCTCTTGCAGAGAATGTTCAGGCAGCAGAGTCCCCATTCCTCAGAGCCTGCTCACCCTCTCCAAAGTGGCTTCCTCCTCCTCCCCTTGGCAGGCAATCCAGCCAGTTCAGGAGCACTCTCCTGGGGGGTGTTGCTCTAACTGTGTTATTGGTGTAAGTTCTCTGCAGTAGGAGAGGGCTGGTTGTCGAAAGTAGTAGTGGCCATAGTGGTAGTAAGAGTAATAGTTGTAACTATCATTTTTGAGTACTTACTGTGTGATAGTCACTTTCCATTTGTCAACTCATTTAATCCTCATAACCACCCAGGTGGTTCTCATTTTACAAAAGAAACTGAAGCCCAGAGAGATTATGGAACTTGCTAACATCCTGGGAGCCCTGACTGAAATCTTGAAGACTCCAGCGCCAGTTCCATTGGCCTCTCCTCTTTGCCCAGAGGTTCAGCTCTCTTAGAAGACATTTGCATCTTAATGGCAGCTTCTTTCATTCTGAGGGCTATACAGTTTGTAAAGCTGGCTGTGTGTCTCCTGGGAGCTTCTAGTCAAAGGAGGTGGTGGAGGGGCAGTTAGTTCTACCCAGTGACTAAGGAACTAAGGCTCAGTGACTTATGCAAGTTTCGAGCCAAGAAATTAGTGGCGTTGAGCCTTGAACCTTGCTCTGATGATTCTGTTCCACATGTGTCATTCCTCTTTCTAAAACCAGCCAAGCTTCCTGTTGCTCTCACAATGAAGGCCACACCTCCACCTTGACTTGCAAGGCCTACCTGAGATCGCTTCTTTACCTTTCCCACCTCATCTTACACCACCCTTCACTGCCACTCCTCTCCTGGCTCCTCTAATTTCCCGTCATGCTTCCCACTTCACAGTCTTTGTACATGTAGAACCCTGCCATATGCCCTGTCCTTTTCTTTCTTTCTTTGCATGGATCACAATGGACAATTGTATATTTAGCTAATTATTCATATTCTCTAGTAGACTGTGTAAAGAAGGTATTTTTGAGTAGGTCCCTTTGTCAATAATAACAGTGACAAATTCCCAATAGGAGACCTAGTAAGGGGCAAGGCCCTGAGCCAGACAAGGGAAGGACCCAGAGGTGAAGGTGTCCTGGCCACTACCTTTGGAAAACTTGCCTGCTAATGAGGAGGGGAGAGCCAGGAGGAAAGGAATAAATTCAGGGGTGACCAGAATTACATGGAAACTTTTGTTGTGGAGAGACCCATGCTTTAATGGACGGAAAGGGGTTCAACTGAAAAGAGAAAGTACATTCTAGGCAGAGAGAGTACAGAATGAGGCACAAAATTGCCCAAGGATCCAACAAACCAGAATGGCAAATAGGTTTTTACATGTGTCATTTCCTGTAATAAGCTTATAAATAAATGTGGGTACCAGAAGGTAAGCCCCACTAGTTCAGGGGTTTTGGTCCCTTTCATTCATTACTACATTGCTGGCTACTACCAAGTGTCAGGTTGCACTTTAGTAGGTGCTCAGTATTTTAATAGTTTATTGAATGAATAAGGTAGGTACTCTCTGCTTGCATTTTACAGATGAAGAAATGCACAAATAAGTGACATGATATATAAGTAGTAAAGCCAGGATTTTAAGAAAATATGGGAAAATATGTTTTATATTGATGGGGCTGAAAAAGGGCCTTTAAGCTTAACATGTATGCAAAGTATAAAATAAGCAATTGACAGATTTGATTTTAAAAAATTTTAAATTACTTTGCCAAAAAAAATCAGTATTGAAAGAAAGTATTGGACTGTATAAAGCTAACTAACATAATTTAAAAATAGTGTTGATATCCTTAATATATAAAGAGCATTTAAGAATCAACAGAAAAAAACAAATGCTCCAATAGAAAAATGGACAGATGCCACAAAGAAGCAGTTCGTAAAGAATAAATAAAAGTAGCCAAGTAAAATAAACAATAAAAGATATAAATAGATATATAAATATATATAATCACTCCACATTAAATAAAAATATGAATATAAACAGTACTCTGTTATTTTAGGTGGAGACTGATAAAATACAATATTGGTCAATATCTGAGGAAGCAGGTAATCTTATATATTGGGTGCAGGAATATAAATTGGTGTAGTCTTTCTGGAAAGCAGTGTAACACTATATTCCAAATTGTAAAATGAATCTACTCTTTGATTCAGGATTTTAGCTATTCTAAGTGGATAATCAAACAATTACATCAAAATGTTTTTATAGGACCACACATGGTGGTTCATGCCTATAATCCCAGAACTTTGGAAGGCTTAACTCCCTTAAGTCTAGAAGTTTGAAATCAGCCTGGGCAACAAGGTGAAACCCTGTCTCTACAAAAAACAAAATACAAAAATTGGCCAGGTGTTGTGCCGTATACCGAGAGTCCCAACTACTTGGGTGGCTGAAGTTGGAGGATTGCTTGAGCCTGGGAGGTAGAGGCTATAATGAGCTGTGATCATGCCTCTGCACTCCTGCCTGGGAGACAGAGTGAGACCCTGTCTCAAAAAAAAAAAAAAAAGGTTTTTACAAGTAATTCTCACAGCATTCTTTTGAATATAATGAACATTTGGGAATAATTTAAATGTCTATTAATAAGGGATTAGTTAAATTATTATATATCAAATGAATTTCTGTGAAGCCATTATATATGGTGATACACAGTACAGGTTGGCAGGCTATGGCTCAAAGGCCGAATTCAGCCTATTGCCTGGTTTTGTTGATAAAGTTTTATTGGAACACAACCACATACACTAATATATGTACTTTCTATACATGAATTAGGTTATGTAATGTTAGCTGTCATGGCTGCTTTTGTACCGTAATGGCTGAATTGAGTAGTTGCAACACAGACCAAATGGTCCAGAGGCCTGAAATATTTATTATCTGTTCCTTTACAAACAAATTTGCTAACTCTTGATATATAGCTTTGTTTATTGATGTGGAAAGCTCTCTGTAACATGTTATTGCATGAAAAAAGCAGGGTACAACAATCACACATAGGTAGTGATCACCTTGTTACATAAAATCATGTGGTGATACGAGGTGCAAAAAAAAAGCACCTTAAAGAATATAGTTTTGGCCGGGTGCGGTGGCTCACACCTGTAATCCCAGCACTTTGGGAGGCCAAGACGGGCGGATCACGAGGTCAGGAGATCGAGACCATCCTGGCTAACACGGTGAAACCCTGTCTCTACTAGAAATACAAAAATTAGCCAGGTGTGGTGGCGGGCGCCTGTAGTCCCAGCTACACAGGAGGCTGAGGCAGGAGAATGGCGTGAACCCGGGAGGTGGAGCTTGCAGTGAGTGGAGATCGCGCCACTGCACTCCGGCCTGGGCAACAGAGCAAGAGTCCATCTCAAAAAAAAAAAAAAACAAAAAGAATATAGTTTTGAGAGCGATATCCTGAATCATGTTTAACAAAATATTCTGGGTTACCTGTAAGTTGTGAGACTTCAAGTGACTTTTCCTTCCTTAACCTCTGTATATTTTTCTGTAATTGCTAAGTTTTTAAAACCAATCAAGTTATTACATTTTTTTTTTTTTTGAGATGAGGTCTTGCTCTGTCGCCCAGGTTAGAGTGCAGTGGTGCAATGTCAGCTCACCACACACTCTGCCTCCCAGGTTCAAGCAATTCTCTTGCCTCAGCATCCCGAGAAGCTGGGATTACAGAAACCTGCCACCACACCTGGTTAATTTTTGTATTTTTTTTAGTAGATATGGTGTTTCACCATGTTGGTCAGGCTGATCTTGAACTCCTGACCTCAGGTGATCCACCCGCCTCGGCCTCCCAAAGTGCTGGGATTACAGGCAAGAGCCACTACACCTGGCCCCTGTTTTTCAAACAAAGAACTTGAACTGATAACTTACAAAAGAAGAAATAGAGCTACTAAGCAGACACAGGGGAAATGTTAAGGCCTTGCAAATAATGTAAACTGAAAGTATTTTATCTTTTAAGTTAAGAAATTTTGAAACTGTTTTCATACCAGTTCTGAGTTCAGTGAAACTCTTCTTTCATAAATTGATGGTGGCCTTATAAATAGTTACAATTTTGGAAAATAATTTGACAACATTTTAGTACCTTTTAATATACACCTTGAATTTTTCTAACTTTAATGTACACCTTAAAACAGTAATCTCGCATTTAGAAATATATAGTTTCACAGAAATAATTTCAGTTTATGAAAGACTATATACATCAAGTTGTCTAAATAGCATAAAATGTCTTCGACTTAAAGCTAAATGTAGTTGAACATAAAATCTCACAAATGCTATGTTTACTGCAGTGGCAAAAATACAGAACAATGTAAAGTACAAACAAAGGTGAAGAACAACTGACATTCTCATGCTTTGCTGGTGAGAATGTAAAGCAACCACTCTGGAAAATCGTTTTTCAGTTTTTTATAAAGTTAAGCATATATTTACCAGATGGCACACAATTCTACCTCTATATATTTACCCTTGAAAAATCAAAACTTCTGTTCACAAATAAATATCTACATGGATATTTATAGCAGTTCTATTCATAAATGTCAAAAGCTGGAAACAACCCAAATATTCTTCAGTGGGTAAAAAAACAAACTGTGATGCAGCCATAAAGTGGAGTGACACTCAGTAATAAGAAGGAGCATGCTATTGATAACCATGACAACTGAATGAATCTTAAAAGCATTATGTTGTGTGAAAGAAGGTGGCCTTAAAAGCTCACACAATGTATGATTCCATTTATGTCTTTGGAAGACAGACCAAAGAATACAGAGCAAAGTGTTTGCCAAGTTTAGGTGTGGAGGAGGGTGTGGCAATAAAGGGATAGCATCACGGAATTTTTTGGCAAGATAGGCTGTTCTGTATCCTAATTGTAGTGGTGGTTAAACAAACCTATAGACATTAAATTCATTGAATGATACACCAAAAAACAGTAAATTTTACTGCATGTTAATAAAAAAAATTGTTTAGGAAAATACTGGAAGAGAATGCATGAAAATTACAATATTTGTTTAAGGTGATGGTGTTATGGACAATTTTCTTTTCTTGTTTCCCCAGCGTTACATGAAAATATTATTTCTATAACTAATATACTTATAAACAAACCTATTGAAAGACTCTAAATTCATGGTACTATATAAGTTTGAGAAATGAACAAATAGCCCTTCATATGTCAATAAAATCTTTTTCTTTTTTTCACGGAATCTTGCTCTGTCACCCAGGCTGGAGTGCAGTGGTGCAATCTCATCTCACTGCAACCTCCGCCTCCCAGGTTCAAGCAATTCTCTTGCCTTGGCCTCCCTAGTAGCTGGGATTACAGGTGCGTGCCACCACACCCAGCTAATTTTTATATTTTTAGTACAGACAGGGTTTGGTCATGTTGGCCAGGCTTGTCTCGAACTCCTGACCCCAGGTGATCTGCCCACCTTGGCCTCCCAAAGTGCTGGTATTACAGACATGAGCCACCATGCCCGGCCCATATGGCAATAATATCTGAAGACACTGTGCATCTTACGTCATCAGGAGCAGTTCAAATTGTGTCCAGGAGCCTACTTATGACACTAATAAAGCATGCAATTTACTTTAGGAAGCACAAGTGTAAGTACTCATGGAATTTTTGCTTTGTTAAAGCTTCTTTTATTTGGAAAATTTACTTTTGTAGAATTCTCTATTCACCTTTGATGCCAAATAAATGAGATTATGTTTTAAGGCAATAATAACCTCATGTAAACATGCATTATCTTATTTGTTCTTCAAAATCCTCTAACTCCACCACCAGAAGGTAAAAATGGTTAGAGTATGCTCTTGTTGGAAAAGAGGAAACCAAGGTACATTCTAGTTTAAACACTGCGTAATAAAAATGCTGTTTTCTTTAACTTTTCTTCAGGAAGACAGATTATACTTTTTTTGTTGCTTGCCAGTAATGATATTTAAGATAATATTATTGTATCTTTTCTTTCAATAATTTCCTGGGCTTTATTAGGAGAAAAAGTATTTATTTTATTATTGAAAATTCATAAGCGCTTTGGTTGTGATGAAATTCTCTCATCTGTTTGGTGTTTCAGGATTTTATATTGCACACTGATCTTGCCTATGTATTACCTCGAGCCCTTCTTTTCGTACATCTTCCTCAACCTACAGCTCATGATCTTGCAGGTCCTTCACCTTTACTGGGGTTATTACATCTTGAAGATGCTCAACAGATGTATATTCATGAAGGTAAGGACTGTCCAAATGTTATTGCTCTTAATGTCATTACCAGGTTAATGGTGAGGCCCAGACTGTTGAATGTTCAAGTTAATTCATGGTTTTAACTAGAATTCTTTTTTTCTTGATTTGATTATTTTTGATTAACATTTTGGTAAAATAGAGCTAGATTTTTCATAAGTAGGTCTTTAGGTGCTTTTAAGAAATTGCTTTTATTAGAACATGTTATTTTTGACATTTAAAAAATGTCAAAAATTCTAAAATTCTAAAAATTGCTGCTTGTTTTTATGCTTGAAGAAAATTTTTAAACTTTTGTTTATTGATATGTAATATTTGTGCATATTTATGTGATATTTTGTACATGCATAGAATGTGTAGTCAGCACATTTGGGGTATCCATCATCTTGAGTATTTATCATCTCTTAGTGTGGGGAACATTTCAAATCCTCTCTTACAGCTATTTTGAAATATACAGTGTATTGTTGTTAACTACAGTCATCTGCTACTGAACATTGGAATTTATTCCTTTTATCTAACTCTAAGTTTTTACCTATTACCCAGCCTTTCTTCATCTTCCTCCAACCCCACCAACACACCCTTCCCAACCTGGTGTCTATCATTCTACTCTTTGATATATATATATATTTTTTCCTTTGGATGAATTTCCAGTAGTGAGATTGCTGGGTCATATGGTAGTTCTACATTTAGGTTTTGAGAAATCTACATTCTGTTTTCCATAGAGATTGTGCTAATTTACATTCCCACAAACAGTATATAAGAGTTCCCTCTCCTTTACATTCTCACCATGTCTATCAATTACTTTTTGCCCTTTTAATAATAGCAGTTTTAACTGGGTGAGATGATATCTCATTGTGGTTTTGACTTGCGTATTTCCCTGATGGTTAGTGATGTTGAGCATTTTTTTATATTCCTGTTGGCCAGTGTATGTTTTTTCTTCAGAAATATTTATTCATGTCCTTTGCCCCTTTTTAATGGAATTACTATTATTATTATTTGTTGTTGTTGTTTTACTGTTGAGCTGTTTGTGTTCCCTGTATATTCTGGATATTAGTCCATTATCAGACGAATAATTTGCAAATATTTTCTCCCATTCAACAGTTTGTCTTTTCACCATGTTGATTGTTTCCTTTGCTGCACAGAAGCTTCTTAGTTTAATATAGTCCCATGTGTCTATTTCAGTTTTTGTTGCCTGTGCTTTTGAGGTCTTAGCCATTGAATCTTTGCCTAGACCAATGTCCTGAAGTATTTCCCTGAAGTATTTCCCTTATGCATTCTTCAAGTAGTTTTATATTTTAGGGTTTATATTTAAGTCTGTAATCTATATTGAGTTGATTTTTGTATACGATGAGAGATAGAGATCTAATTTCAATCTTCTGCATGTGGATATCCAATTTGCTACACACTATTTATTGAAGAAGGTGTCCTTCCCCCCAATGTATGTATTTTTTTTTTATTTCTGTGAAAAATGGCGTTGGTATCTTTTTTTTTTTTTTTTTTTTTTTTTTGACAATGTCTTGCTCTGTCTTCAAGGTTAGAGTGCAGGGGCATGATTATGACTCACTGCTGCCTCAATCTCCCAGGCTCAAGCAATCCTCCCACTTCAGCCACTCAGGTAGCTAGGACTACAGACACATGCCACCACACTTTGCTAATTTTTAAAATTTTTTGTAGAAATGGGGTTTCTATGTTTTCCAGGATGGTCTCAAACTCTTGGGCTCATGTGATTCTCTTGCCTTGGTCTCTCAAAGTGCTGGAATTACAGGTGTAAGGCACTATGCCTGGCCAACATTGCTATCTTGGTAGAGATTGAATTGAATCTGTAGATTACTTTGAGCAATCTGGTCATTTTAATATTAACTTTTCTAATCCATGAGCATGAGCTGTCTTTCCATTTGTTTGTGTCCTCTTCAATTTTTAAAAATCAATGTTTTGTAGTTTTCCTTGTAGAGGTCTTTTACCTCCTTGGTTAAATTTATTCCTGGGTATTTTTGTAGTTATTGTAAATGAGATTGCCTTATTGAGTTCTTTTTCAGTTAGTGTGTTGTTCATATATAGACACACTATTTTTTTATGTTGAATTTGTATCCTGTCACTTTACTGAATTTATTTATCAGATCTAAGACTTTTTTGGTTCTTTAGGTTTTTCTGGATATAAGACCATGCCACCTGCAAAGAGGGACAGTTTGACATCCTCTTTTCTAATTTGGATGCCTTTTATTTCTGTCTCTTGCCTGATTGCTCTGACTTTGATGTCCAGTACTACGTCGAATAGGAGTAGTAAAGTGAGCATCTTTGTCTTGTTCCAGTTTTTAAAGGAAAGGCTTTCAGCTTTTCACCATTTAGTATGATGTTAGCTATGAATTTGTCATATATGCCCTTCATTATGTTCAGGTACGTTCCCTCTATGACTAGTTTGTTGAGAGTTTTTATCATAAAAGGATGCTAAATTTTATCAAATGCTTTTTCTGTGTCTATTGAGATGATCATATAAATTGTATTTTACATTCTGTCTATGTAATGTGTCACATTTATGATTTGTTTATATTGAATCAACCTTGCATCCCTGGGATGAATCCCACTTGGTCATGGTATGTTACCTTTTTGATGTACTGTTGGATTTGGCTTGCTAGAATTTTGTTGAGAATTTTTGTATCTATGTTAATCAAGGATATTGGCCTGTAGTATTTTTTTGTTGTTGGGTCCTTGTCTGGTTTTGATATCAAGGTAATGCTGGCCTTGTAGAATGAGTTAGGGAGAATTCCCTTCACTTCAGTTTTTTTTTCTTTTTTTTTAGTAGTTTAAGGAGAATTGCTGTAAATTTTTCTCTGTAAGTTTAGTAGAATTTAGCAATAAAGCTATCTGGACCTGGACTTTTCTTTGTTGAAAGATTTTTGTTACTGATCCAATCTCTTTACTTTTTACTGGTCTATTCAGGTTTTCTGTTTCTTCCTCAATCAGTCTTGGAACTTTGTATATGTTTATGAATTTAACCATTTCCTCTAGGTTTTCCAGTTTGTTAGTGTATTATTCACTATAGTTTCTGATAATCTTTTGTATTTCTGTGGTATCAATTGCAATGTGTCTTTTTTGTTTCTGATTTTCTTTATTTTGGTCTTTTCTCCTTTTTTCTTGGTCAGTCTAGCTAGCAATCTATTTTGTTTATCTTTTCAAAAAACCAACTTCTAATTTTGTTGATTCTTTGTAATTATTTTCAGTCTCTTTTGTTTAGATTTGCTCTGATCTTTATTATTTCTTTCCTTCTACTAATTTCCCATTTGGTTTGTCCTTGCTTTTGTAGTTCATTGAGGCTCATCACTAGATTTTTTATATGACATCTTTCTACTTTTTTGATGTAGAAGTTTATTGCTATAAACTTCCCTCTTAGCACTGCTTTTGTTTTATCTCATAGGTTTTGATATGTTGTGTTTTGATTTTCACTTGTTTCAAGAAATGTTTTGATTTCCCTCTTAATTTCTTTCTTGACCTAGTGGTCCTTTGGGAGCATGTTGTTTAATTTCCATGTATTCATACAGTTTTCAAAGTTTCTCTTATTATTGATTTAATAAGTGGGTCATTTAATTATTGATTTAATAAGTGGGTCATTTTTAAATCCATTCAGCCAGTCTATATCTTTTAAGTGGAAAGTTTAATCTGTTTACATTCAAGGTTAGTATTAATATGTGAGGGGTTATTTTTGTCATTTTATTAATTAATTTCTAGTTGTTCTGTATATCCTTTGTTTCTTTCTTTATCTCTTATTGTTTATCATTGTGGTTTGGTGGTTTTCTGCAGTGGTAACATTTGAGTCCTTTCTCTTCTTTATCTAATCCATTGTGGTCTAAAAAGACACTACATATAATTTCAGTTTTTAAAAATTTGTTGAGACATGTTTTGTGTCCTAACATATGGTCTATCCTGGAGAATGTCCCATGTGCTGATGAGAAGAATGTGTATTCTGTAGCCACTGGATGAAATGTTCTGTAACAGTCTGTTAGGTCCATTTTGCATAAAGTACAGTTTAAATCCAATGTTTCTTTGTAAATATTTTGTCTAGATGATCCCTCTAATGGTGATAGTAGGGTGTTGAAGTCTGCAACTATTATTGTATTGGGCCTCATCTCTCTCACTAGTAATATTTGCTTTATATGTCTGAGTGCTCTATTGTTGGCTATATATATATTTAGAATTGTATTTCTTGCTGAGTTGATCTCTTTATCATTTTACAATTGACTTTTTTTCATCTATTTTTACTGTTTTTTTGAATTAAAGTCTGTTTTGCCTGATATAAGTATAGGTGTTTCTGCTTGCTTTTGGTTTCCATTTGCAGGAGTCACTTTTTACATTCCTTTACTTTTAGTCTATATGTTTTGTTTTGGTTTGGTTTTCTGTTTGTTTTGTTTTTTGTTTTTTTGAGACAGAGTCTTGCTGTCACCCAGGCTAGAATGCAGTGGCACAATCTCGGCTCACTGCAAGTTCCGTCTCCCAGGTTCACACCTTTCTCCCATCTCAGCCTCCCTAGAGCTGGAACTACAGGTGCCCACCACCACACCTGGCTAATCTTGTTTTTGTATTTTTAGTAGAGACAGGGTTTCACCGTGTTAGCCAGGATGGTCTTGATCTCCTGAACTTGTGATCTTCCCACTTTGGCCTCCCAAAGTGCTGGGATTACAGGCATGAGCCACCGTGCCTGGCCTAGTCTATATGTGTTTTTACAGGTGAAAGGAGCTTCTTGTAGGCAGCATATTGTGGGTCATTTTTAAATCCATTCAGCCAGTTTATATCTTTTAAGTGGAAAGTTTAATCTGTTTACATTCAAGGTTAGTATTAATATGTGAGGGATTATTTCTGTCATTTTATTAATTAATTTCTAGTTGTTCTGTATGTCCTCTGTTTCTTTCTTTCTCTCTTATTGTTTATCATTATGGTTTGGTGGTTTTCTGCAATGGTAACATTTGAGTCCTTTCTCTTCTTTATTTATGTCTTTGTTCTACAAGTATGTTTTATACTTTTCTATGTTTTCATGCCGGTAGATATGATTCTTTCACTTCTGGATGTAGAATTGTCTGAAGCATTTCTTGTAGGGCCAGTGTAGTTGTGATGAATTCCCTTAGCTTTTGCTTATCTGGAAAATACTTTATTTCTCCTACATTTATAAAAGATAATTTTTCTGGGTATAGAATTCTTGGCTGACAGGTTTTTTTCCCCCGCTTTTTCAGGAGTATGACCATATCATCCCATTTTCCCCTGGTCTGTAAGGTTTCTGTTGTTAGTCTCATTGTGGTTCCCTTACAGGTGACTAGTCACATTTCTGTTGCTGTTCTTAGAATACTGTCTTTGTCTTTGACTTCCAACAGTTTGACTATAATATGCAGTGAAGACCTTTTAGAATCATATCTATTTGTGAATCTATGAACTTCTTGTATCTGGATGTCTAAATCTCTTGCAAACTTGGGAACATTTCAGCTATTATTTTATTAAACAGGTTTCTATTTTTTTTTATTTTATTTTCACCTCTTGAACACCAAAAGTTCAATAAGTTATTTCCCTTACAGTGTCCCATATGGCATGTAGGCTATGTTCATTCTTTCTCATTCTTTCTTTTCTTTATTTTTATCTAATGGAGTTATTTCAAAAGACCTGTCTTCAGGTTCTGAAATTCTTTCTTCTGCTTGATCTAGTCTATTATTATTATTGTTGTTGTTATTATTTTTGAGATGGAGTCTCACTGTGTCACCAGGCTGGAGTGCAGTGGCACAATCTTGGCTCACTGCAACTTCTGCCTGCCGAGTTCAAGAGATTCATTCCCCTGCCTCAACCTCCTGAGTAGCTGGGAGTACAGGTGCATGCCACCATGCCCAGCTAATTTTTTGTATTTTAGTAAAGACAGGGTTTCACCATGTTAGCCAGAATGGGTTCGGTCTCCTGACCTCGTGATCTGCCGACCTCAGCCTCCCAAAGTGCTGGGATTATGGGTGTGAGCCACTGCGCCTGGCCGATCTAGTCTATTTTTAAAGCATTTGAAAATATTTTGTATTTCATTCAATGAATTCTTTACTTCCAGAATTTCTGTTTGGTACTTTTTTTATGATATCTATCTCTTTGGTAAACTTCTCATTCATATTATTAATTGTTTTCTGATTTCCTTGTATTATTTATCTGTGTTCTCTTATATCTCACTGAGGTTCTCTAATATAATTATATTGAGTTCTTTTTCTGGGACGTCTTAAGTTTGTTTGTATTGGAATCTGTTGCTAGAGAATTATTGTGTTTTTTTGGAGGTATTATATTTCCTTGCTTTTTTATGTTTCTGTGTCCTTAAATTGACATCTATACATCTGATATAACAGTTGCGTCTTACACTTTTTTGAATTTGCTTTCATAGAGGAGGATATTTTCCTGAAGATGTACTTACAGTGGTTGCTGGTAGGGCACTTTGGTTCTGATTCTGGGTGCATGCAATAGTGTAGTCATTACATGATTTTTTTTGGCTATAAACAACCTCAGTGGTGTCTGTGAATTTTTCATTGGCTTAGGGTGCAGTTAATGGAGACTTTGGTGAAGTTTTGCTGGGGATGGGAATGCCAAGTGGTCTAGTCCTTGGGCCCCAGTGGTGGCAGTAATGGGCCAAATGGTCCTATCCTTGGGCAGTAGTGTTAGCAGCTCCAGACAGGCTGATTCTTGGGTCTTCAGATAGCTTTCCCAGGTGCCAACAGTGGCAGTGATGGGGCAGGAGGTAGGTCAGTCTTTGGGCCCCTGGGCAGAAGCTGTGGCATGGGCAGTGGCAGTAGCAGTCACTTAACAATCCTCTGGCTCCCAAGTGGTCTGCACTGGTGTTGGCAGTGGCTGCAATGGGCTAGGAAGGCCAGTCCCCAGGCCTGCAGGTGGCATGTGCAGGTGAGTACTAGCTGTGGTGATAGCAGCAGGTTAGGTGGGCACATCCTCAGGCCCCTGGGAGGAGTGCTCAGGTACCAATCATTGTAAACATAGCCAGTTGATTTCTGGGCCTTCCAATGGTATACTTGCACGGTAGGTGGAGGGAGTGTGGAACCAGGCCAGGCAGACCTATCCGCAGGCCCCTCTGTGGTGCACGCATGTGCTGGTTGTGGTAGGCAGGGGCAGGGTGCCCTGCTACTGGGAAGAGTGGGGTTGCTTTCAGTGGTAGCACCTGCAGGTAGTTGGCTAGGGAGCACATGCTTCATCCCCATGTAGCAGCTGTGGATAGGGTAACCTGTCCTCAGGACACTTGTAAATGCATGGCAACTCTACTACTAAGACAGTAGGGTCACTGCCAGTGGCTTGCATTTTTACCCTGGTAGTGGCATCCAGCAGTGGGACACATAAAAATGTGTGATGGCACACTACTGGGAGTATCAGAGCCACTGTCAATGGTTACTTCTTCAGCCCTGGTAGCAACAGCCAGCCACAGCAGTGCCCACACATGGGGGATGTCAGTGGGGTTCCAGGAATGTGTCGATGCAGGGACTGTTGTGCTTCAGCACAGGCTGCAGTTTGGCGGAGGCTAGGCTGTCAAAATGGCACTGTGCTGTAGCTGCTTAGGACTCAGGGGGTATGTGGGACCTAGTGTGAGCTCCTTCTATGGAGCGATGCTTTTGTGTCAACTCTAGGCAGCTCTCTATGTTAGTCTTATGGCCCATGAGTGTGGAGGGGCTCTCCTGTGGCTAGAATTGCAGGAGTCCATGATGGGAATGTGGACCACTGAGATTTCTTACCCTTTTCCCACATTGGGGAGTGTCTCCAGGTTCTTAGCTGAGCAGACGGTCTTGGCTTCCCTTTGCTTTCTTGCCTTAAGTGTTTCCTGTCACTTCTCTGTTAAATTCCACTCTTCTTTAAGAGGATCTGTTCAAAGTGTGATTATCTACTCGCAATTTGGTTCCTCTGTGAGGAGGCATGTACCAGATGCCTCTAGTTGTTCCCGATTGCTGCTTTTCAAAGAATTCCATAATGAGTCAAAATTTGCTCTAGTTTTGGACAACCTTTATGATGATAATTGAATAATACTTCAGAGCCTTATGTTTATTTTTATTGAATATCCAAATTGCACATAATGCTCTCCTCTGAGCTTGCTCCCCACTACTCTCTGAAATACTGTCCATCATTTTACTATACTTTGCTTCTGAAAACATCTTCTCTAAATAATAACAAATTAATTAGCCTATTGATTCGACCTTTTAGACTATTTTTTTTGTCTAAAAAATAGTCTAAAACTATAGTTTTTTGTTGTGTTGCTTTGAATTAGGTTCTATGCTTTAATTCCAGAAAAGTGAGGGAAAGGCAACAGAGATGAATAAGATAATCCCTGACTTTAGGGAAATAGGCCACCATCTAGTGGGGAATGTTCACCTACTGGCAACTAACTGTAGCATACAGAATGTCCTATGGTACATACAGGCTCCAGAAACTTGCTATGGAAGAAAAGATAAAAAGAGAAATTAACTCAAGGGACTAGGAAATGTTTCATTGAGTGATGGAGTTTGAGTTGAGCCTTTAAAGCAACTGAAAAAGATCGCATTTCTGCTTTGTCTTAAAATCATACTCTACTACTAAGTGTTGATGAAAAGAGTCAAACTCTGTAAAATATTTGAACAGATTTATCCTGAACCAAATATGAATGACCAGTGGCCCATGACGTAGCCCCGGGAGATCCTGAGAACATGCCCAAGGTGGTCGGACTACAACTAGGTTTTAGACATTTTAGGGAGCTATAAGCCATCAATCAATGCATGTAAGATGTACATTGCTTTGGTCTGGAAATGTAAGACAACTGGAAGTGGGGGGCTTCCAGGTCATAGGCAGATTCAAAGATTTTTCTGATTGGCAATTGGTTGAAAGAGTTATTAGATAACTCATTAGATAAGAGCTGAAATCAATAGAAAGGAATGTCTGTATTAAGATAAGGGGTTGTGGAGACCAAGGTTTTATCATGCAGGTGAAGCCTCCAGGTAGCTGACTTCAGTGCTGTTATCAGACCTTAAAAGGTGCCAGACTGTTAATTCATTCTCTCCTGGATCAGAGGAAAGATCCAGAAAGGAAAGGCGATTCTCTGCAAAATGTAGGTTTGCTTCACAAGAGACAGTTTGGTAGGGCCATTTCAAAATATATCAAAGAAATATACTTCAGTTTCAAATAAAATACTTCAGTTTCTTTCAGGGGCTGCTGTCTATCATGTGATGCTATACTAGAGTCAGGCTGGAACTCGATGTCTTATTGCTACAAAAGTCAGTCTTAAGATCTCTGTTTTAATGTTACTGATGGTCAGCTGTGCCTGGAGTCCAAAGGGAGGGTATATAACGAGGTATGTCTGATTCTCACTTCCCATCACGGCCTGAACTAGATTTTCAGGTTTACATTGAAATGTCCTTGGCTGAGAGGGGGTCCATCAGGCAGCTGGGGGGCTTAGAATTTTATTTTTGGTTTACATAAGGGAGTTTTAATTAAGGGTCTGTCAGGTTGAAAGTTACAGCTGGCTCACATTTAGGTGTTCCTATCCGTGTATAATATATACAGCACTGTATTGTCAGACTGACTGACTTGTGTTTACCAAGGATGCTGGCAGTTAGTCTGATAAGCTTGGTTTTAATCAACTCTTTGATTAATTAGTTTTCCAACTTTAGTAAATGTGTCTCAAAGATCATTGAAGAGTTGGCAAAGGAAATGGAAATTGCCATAATTGACCTCTGAGTTTTCTACCATCTCTTAGCTTCTAGATTTTGACAGAGGTATGGGAAATTAGGCCACATCTCAATTAATCTAAAAAAAAAAAAAAAAAATGAGAAGACAACTCCCCCTTAAAGTTGTGGTGCCAAGAAAAAAAACTTTCATTGAATGGTTCTAGTTTTTCATTGAATGGTTCTAGTTTATTAAAGTTCTAAATAGCTTTTCTATGATCTCTGAAAAAGTTGTCTTATTCTCTGAGTGATAAAGTTGAAGTAACTGAGATAAGTTAAATAAGAACTCAAACAGTTAGATAATTTGCATCTGCAGTAGTTGGTGTGCTGGAAGGGCCCTGGACTGAGCCTGTAACGATTGGGTCCAGCCTTCCAAAAGCTCCTGTCCCCATAGAGAAACGGTTCCCTTATTAACTGGTGAGAGACAATAATTACAGGCTTGGAAAGTATCCAGGGGGAGTGAAACTTGGAAAACAGAAGATACCCTAGTTTCATTATGATTTTCCTATGTCTGATCTCTAATGGGTCATGCCAGGCCTGATTAGAAACCCAGCAGGTTGGGGAGCCATGGACAAGAATTTCTAATTTCTCATATTGTCCTTTGGAGAAGCTGTTTCTAATTGCAGTTTGACAGGAGTTGTGGAGGCCCCCACAGCCGTAATCCTTGCAGTTTGTATGACTTCAGCTGGCTTGCATGTGTACTCTGTTTTCCACAGCAGTGGCAAAACTGGCTGTGAAATCAGCCTATTCCTCCAAAGCCATAAAGCCTCCTTTTAAAGAACACTATGTGAAGGCATAGTTGCATTGCAAAGGGGAGGAGAGGGCTAGAGGCTGGAGTTAAAATCTTTAGAGGAACAACCAACAAATCCATTTTCAACTCTATTTAATAAGCATTTAGCATTTAATGCATTTAATTGTTACTAAGGCGACAAATTCTTGGATACTTTACAAATGAAATTGCAGACGTTCATAAGCCTCCAAAAATTTCTTTTAAGTCTTGTAACAGAGATTGTGAATTTGTCCCTTCAATTCCTTACACATGGAAAACTCTCAGTAAGTAACTTTAAATATGCAAAGGATACAAAATTTGGAAAACAAACCACCCTGTTTTGGGTAGCAGGTTACAAAATAATGTATTAATCATTTTTGGTCTCCATGAATTTTCATGGCAGACTGAAAAGAAGAAGGTGATTATACTTCTAAAAATAGCATTTTTGGTAATAGTCACATCTTATTTTTCCTAAACAATAAGGTCATTGCATTTGATGAATGAGAACCTTCCACTATTTGCTTTTGCTCTTGAATGCCTTAAAAATAAAAATATCACTATAATTTCAAAACTCTAGCATATATGGACCTGCTCAGCAGGCATCCCACTGCTTGAGAACAAGGGTTGGCATTGAAACTTATCTAGTTGCTATAAAATGGTTGATTTTGTGATGAGCTACTAGCCCATACATTACATCAGAAAATATGACAGGCTGACACTCATCTTGTCATTTTCTTTGCTAACATGAGAAGTGCCTTGAGAGGAAATTAGAAGGAAATAGTATGCTTTTGTTTAATATTACTTAAGAGAACTTGATCATCCTTAAGCTTTTATTCTCTTCTTTCTAAATATCATCCTGGATCCTGGCCAACTCAAGCATGTCTCTGTGACATCTTGTGCTGGTGAGTAGTCAAGACATCTTGGGGTAACTGTAGCATGCAGCCATGAAAGCCAGGATGGAGAAACTAGCCCCTTGGCAACCTGCCCAGCCATCTGCAACTCAACAGGCAGGATCTTTTCAGTTCATAGAATGATACTTCACATACACCGAACTGTTTTAGCTAAAGAAAGGAACACACTAATAAACATGAAGAAACCGAAGCCTAGACCAAATTCACACAGTAATTTCATGGCAAAGCCAAGACTAGAACTTGAGTCTCTCAACTTGTAACACTTCACCCTTTAAATTATTCTTTATTTGAATTAAGGTAAAAAAAATAATAATAATAACTAGAAAAACCAGAAAATTAATTTAAAATACTTGTATGGAGTTATAAAATAGTAAATATTCAAAAATTTTCAAAAGTTAAAAAATATATATGTATATATCTACTAGGTACCCACAAAACTTTCAAAAAATGAAAATAAATAGTGAATACAGGCCAGACACAGTGGCTTATGACTGTAATCCCAGCACTTTGGGAGGCTGAGGCAGGAGGATCACCTGAGGTCGGGAGTTCAAAACCAGCCTGACCAACATGGTGAAACCCTGTCTCTACTAAAAATACAAAAATTAGCTGGGCGTGGTGGTGTGGGCCTGTAATCCCAGCCACTTGGGAGGCTGAGGTGGGAGAATTGCTTGAACCAGGGAGGTGGAGATTGCAGTGAGTCGAGATCATGCCACTGTACTCCACTGCAGCCTGAGAGACAGAGTGAGACTCCATTTCAAAAAAAAAAAAAAAAAAAGTGGGTACATAATCCAATTGATGAATAATCAAGATCATAGATTAAAATGCAGCATAAATCTTTTAACTTATTTTTGAACTTTTTTAAAGCATAAGAAAATATTTTGTTTTTCTTCTTTTTTTTAATCTCACATCACTTCCAAGTAAAGCAGTTAGATAGCTAAGAGTACAGGTTCTGTGTAGATTCAAACCTCAGCTCTCCCATTCACTGGCAATGTGATCTTGGGTATATTACTTCATTAGTTGTCTCGGTTTCCTCACCTGTAAAATGGGGATGATGATATTAGTGTCTGCATTGAAGGATAAAGCCCTTAGAACAGTGGGTGGCACATAGTAAGCACATTGTAAATGTTAGCTGCCATTGTCATGATCAATATGATCAATATTACTACTTTAGCAGATTCTTTCTACCAAACTACAGAGAGCCTGTGAATGAGTCGTTGTCTGGCAGTTGGCTCTCAGCAAGCCTCTTCATTTTGCTCAGGCAGACAGTGCTGCAGCTGACCTTGTGAGTCCTTGACTTGCAACCAAAGGCTCCAGTGACAGTTTTCTAAGCTGTCTTCTGCCAGTTGACTTTCATGACTCACATTCCAGGTGGTCATTTTTGACACATTCTCACAGATGTCAACACGTTAGGGAAGAAACACAAAGTCTGTAACATCCAAGAAGCCTCTAAGTCTATTCTGCTCGTAGGTAAGAGGTAACGTAAAACTGCACTTTGCTGAACAGTAATTTATAAAAATACCACAAAGACTGATTGTTGAAATAAAGTATGTTAGAAATGCTATCAACTTAGGCCGGACGTGGTGGCTCATGCCTGTAATCCCAGCACTTTGGGAGGCCGAGGCGGGCAGATCACGAGGTCAGGAGATCAAAACCATCCTGGCTAACACGGTGAAACCCCATCTCTACTAAAAATCTAAAAACATTAGCCGGGTGTGGTGGAGGGCTGAGGCAGGAGAATGGCATGAACCCGGGAGGCGGAGCTTGCAGTGAGCCAAGATTACACCACTGCACTCCAACCTGGGTGACAAAGTGAGACACCGTCTAGAAAAAAAAAAGAAATGCCATCAACTTATATTTTTATATTTCTGAATATTTGTATGGATTAACTAGCTTGGAAATTTATTCAAGGAACAGCATCATTTGTAAACTTGTAATGGTAAAAATAACTGTACTGAGTTGCTTAGCTTCAAGAACTTCAAATCTGAATGTTCTTCTATGCTATATATTCAGCTCAACAACAAAATGGAATTCCTACAGAATTTTAGAACTGGAAGACATCAGTAGAAGAGACCACTGATGTCTACCAAGACACCATTAATGTCTACCAAGATACTGTGGCTCCTCTCTGCAAGGCCTTGCTATTGTATTGCAGTTTGCCATGCATGTCCACATATGTGAATTCCTACTGACCTTGAGTCTCCTGGTGACTCTGTGGAGCAGCTTCTGTCATCCCTCTTTTATGAGGAAGAGAACGAGGGTGAATGAAGAAGTTACATGACTTGCCTAATGTCACACAGCAGCAAGATTCACCCCCATGAAGCCTGACGCTTCAGAGCCCATGTTGCTAATATTGGGCTCTTCTACTTCCCTAGAGGTTTTTTTTTTTTTGAGACGGAGTCTAGTTCTGTCACCCAGGCTGGAGCACAGTGGCACGATCTCGGCTCACTGCAACCTCCGCCTCCTGGGTTCAAACTATTTTCCTGCCTCAGCCTCCCAAGTAGCTGGGATTATACGTGCCCGCCACCACACCCAGCTAATTTTTGTATTTTTAGTAGAGACAGGGTTTCACTGTGTTGGACAGGCTGGTCTCGAATTCCTGACCTCGTGATCCCACCCACCTCGGCCTCCACAGAGGTTTTGTATTTGTGAACATACGTCCTCAAAACATAACTGATACGTATTAATATTTCCTGAGTGTGCATTTAGTGTGGCTTATGCTCAGCTTTCATGAATTTCTTTCTTTTTCTTTTTTTTTTAACTTTTTGAGACAGAGTCTTGCTATGTCGGGCTCACTGTAACCTCTGCCTCAAGTGATTCTCCTGCCTTAGCCTCCCAAGTAGCTGGGATTATATGCATGTACCACCATACCTGACCAATTTTTGTATTTTTAGCAGAGATGGGGTTTCACCATGTTGGCCAGGCTGGTCCCAAACTCCTGAGTTCAAGTGATCCGGCTACCTCAGCCTCCCAAGGTGCTAGGATTACAGGCTTGAGTCACTGCACCTGGCCTCTCATGAATTTCATAATGGTATCTTCTACCTTGCTCAGTGTTTGTTATCATCACTTTACAAGTAATTGAATTAATTACCTTACAAGTAATTGATTAACAAGTAACCAATAAATTAATCAATGAATTAATTTCATAGAGGGCATTCTAGAAAAATCTCATTAATGGTATCCCCATTAGGGGAGTTTTCTACCTTAAAACAATCATAAGCCTGAGTTTTTATAAAGGGTAGAGTTGTTTATAAGAAGTTGAAGTTGAATAGGCAACCATCTGCATGGCTCAAAGGTAATAAAAGCAAGAAAATGTTCTATGAGTGGGAAGCAGGGCCCATGGATAAACTGGCCTCTTCCCAGGTCTCCTGACCCCATAGAAGTACTGCAGCTTTGTCCTTGACTGGGAGGTCTCCAGGTTAGATCCACAGGTACAACACAGGCACCCAGATGAGAGCTCAGAAGAGGACCCAACCACGCATTTGCACTCTGAGATGGAAGCAGCACCAAACTGAAAAGGGGTTCCTCTGCTAGTTTGGGAAGTGGAGGCCACCACACTTCTGAGGGTTGTGCAAAACAGTGACCTAATTTTCAGTTAGATATCTTTTCTCTACCCCAGAATAACATTGTTCAGACATTCCCTTTTTTTTCCTTTTTCTGAGATGGTCTCACTC
This sequence comes from Piliocolobus tephrosceles, assembly GCF_002776525.5. Taxonomy (NCBI): domain Eukaryota; kingdom Metazoa; phylum Chordata; class Mammalia; order Primates; family Cercopithecidae; genus Piliocolobus; species Piliocolobus tephrosceles. Next base: position 128,107,202 of record NC_045439.1, read on the forward strand.
TGTCACCCAGGCTGGAGTGCAGTGGCACCATCTCCACTCACTACAACCTCTGCCTCCTAGGCTCAAGTGATCCTCCCACCTCAGCCTCCCAAGTAGCTGGGACCACAGGTGTGTGCTGCCACACCTGGCTCTCAAAGTGCTGGGATTCCAGGTGTGAGCCACCATGCCCGGCCCAGACGTTTTCTTATACTGGGATGTTCAATATTTTTTTCAAGCTATTTGGAGAGTCTTCTGTCTTTTTTTCCTATAATTAAAAAGTCAGGAGACTGGGTGAGGTGGCTCACGCCTGTAATCCCAGCACTTTGGGAGGCTGAGGCGGGCAGATCATGAGGTCAAGAGATTGAGACAATCCTGGCTAACACAGTGAAACCCCGTCTCTACTAAAAATACAAAAAGAAATTAGCTGGGCTTAGTGGCAGTCGCCTATAGTCCCAGCTACTTGGGAGACTGAGGCAGAAGAATGGCATGAACATGGGAGGCGGAGCTTGCAGTGAGCCGAGATCATACCACTGCACTCCAGCCTGGGCAACAGAGCGAGACTCCATCTCAAAAAAAAAAAGTCAGGAAACAACAGATGCTGCTTCCTATAGGATCGTCATGATTACCACATTTAGATGTTGCAGTGTCTCTCTGTTGCTGATGACAACAGTGTGTCTTTTTAGCTCTTAATTTTAGGCAAACTGACCTCTGATGGAAAAGACTATACTAGGATGTTTAAATAAGCAAAACAATCTCTCTTTTTTGTACTTTTAGAATCCCCTATAGCTGGTGTCCTATCATTATGATTATGCAAAACTGGTCTGTTAGCATTATTAAAAACTTTTGTCTTGTTAGCATCTTATTTTATTTATTTATTCATTTTACTTTAAGTTCTGGGATACATGTGCAGGACATGTAGGTTTGTTACATATGTATACATGTGCCATGGTGGTTTGCTGCACCTATCAACCCGTCATCTAGTTTTTAAGCCTTGCTTGCATTAGGTATTTATCCTAGTGCTCTTCCTCTCGTTTCCCTGCAGCCCCTGATAGGCCTCCGTGTGTGATGTTCCCCTCCCTGTGTCCATGTGTTCTTGTTGTTCAACTTCCACTTATGAGTGGGAATATGCAGTGTTGGTTTTCTGTTCTTGTGTTAGTTTGCTATGAATGATGGTTTCCAGCTTCATCCATGTCCCTGCAAAGGACATGAACTCATTCTTTTTAGGGCTGCATAGTATTCCATGGTGTATATGTACCACATTTTCTTTATCCAGTCTATCATTGATGGGCATTTGGGTTGGTTCCAAGTCTTTGCTATTGTGAATAGTGCTACAATAAACATATGTGTGCATGTGTCTTTATAGTAGAATTATTTATAATCCTTTGGGTATATACCCAGTAATGGGATTGCTGGGTCAAATGGTATTTCTGGTTCTAGATCCTTGAGAACTTTGCCACACTGTCTTCCCCAATGGTTGAACTAATTTACACTCCCACCTGCAGTGTAAAAGCGTTATTTCTCTATAGCCTCGCCAGCATCTGTTGTTTCCTGACTTTTTAATGATCACCATTCTAACTGGCGTGAGATGCTAGCTCATTGTGGTTTTGATTGCATTTCTCTCATGACCAGTGATGATGAGCTCTTTTTCATGTTTGCTGGCCACACAAATGTCTTCTTTTGAGAAGTGTCTGTTCATATCCTTGACCTACTTTTTGATGGGGTTGTTTCTTTCTTTCTTGTAAATTTGTTTGAGTTCATTGTAGATTCTGGATATTAGACCTTTGTCAGATGGATAGATTGCAAAAATTTTCTCCCATTGTATAGGTTGCCTGTTCACTCTGATGCTAGTTTCTTTTGCTGTGCAGAAGCTCTTTAGCTTAATTAGATCCCATTTGCCAATTTTGGCTTCTGTTGCCATTGCTTTTGGTGTTTTAGTCATAAAGTCTTTGCCCATGCCTATGTCCTGAATGGTCATATTGTCCTGAATGGTCAAACCTTGCCCAGGTTTTCTTCTAGGGCTTTTATGGTTTTAGGTTTTGTATTTAAGTCTTCAACCCATCTTGAGATAATTTTTGTATAAGGTGTAAGGAAGGGGTCCAGTTTCTGTTTTCTGCATATGGCTAGCCAGTGTAAAACAAGCTTTTATTCCAGTTTTCTTCGGTATTCCCTGTTTACTCAAAGAGGTTCTGGCTGCTGGCATCTGTTTCCAACAGCAGACCTCTCTTCCCTGTAATCACTCAGGACTGGCTGAGTTACACGAGGGTTCTTCCATACTCTAGTTTATCACATATTAACTCCAGTGTGCTAAATTTCTTGCTTTATATGTTTTCTGGCAATGGTTTTCAAAATACTAGTTCTTTCAAGGTGCTAGGCTCCCAAGTCATTTGGCCAACAGGAAGTCAAAGGAGGCAGTTGCAAATGAAAGGGCTTGTTAAGATGAGACCTGCTTCCTGAGAGCACGGAATTGATATCTGTGGGATTCCAATCCTGCCTCTCTTTCCTCTGTCCCAAATGTGGACTGTGATCTACCCAGAACCACAGACCATGTCTTGCTGATGTTGGAAAGGAGGGTGAGGGAGGGGGAAGAACCCAGTACAAGAAGCTCTGACATCCCTTGTTCCCATTATTTTTAACATCATTTCCCAAAACGAAATGAATTTTTATATAATCCTGAAAGGAACAGATAGTCTCCTTTTTATTAGCAGAGAAACAGACGCATACACACAGATGTCTTATATGGAATCTGAACTTTAGACCGGGGGCACAGGCACAGTTCGTGGCCTGTTAATAAATCTGCACATTCACAGCAGGATATGAGAGTTTTATTAATGGGTTCTTGGGCCAGAGAGCTTGGTAAAAACAGGTGTAGGGAGGCCCCATGCTGGCCAGCACTATCCCTGCTAATCTCCCACTGTTTCCTGTGGCTGCACCCTCCCTGTGGCTATCTCCCCACCCCTACTACCTAAGTCTCAGAAGAGAGCTTTGTGTGACACAAAAGAAACCTTATTCCTGAACACTCATTCAGTGTGTAGATGTGGGTAAAAGAAATTAGTTTTTCAAACATTTTCACTTTGATTTATCATGTGGGCTTTAGTGCCTGAGTGATTTATGATGCAGATGGCTTGATCTGTGCTCTGATTTGGGAACAGCACGCATGCCATCTTTGGAACTCTGGACGCTCAAAGGGGCTGTGTTCTTCAAACGGTGTCTACTTGCCACATGTGACAGGCCTGGGAAGTCGGGAGCAGTGTAGTCCTGGGCACGCACTCTTCGCATGGATCCATGGCCACTGCCCTGGATGCCTGAGCTAAGACATCATGGAATGCCTGTCCTTTCCAGCGGGCCTCAGTCTCACGATTCCTCCAAGCAACTGGCATACTTCTGGGACGTCTTCAGTCTGAGCCTGGAAACATGGTCTTGTCTTTCAAAGGAATGGAACTGGCTCTGCCGAATCATCTAGCTAGGTTGGAATCCCAGATCTACTCCTCAAAGCTCTCCGTGGAGGCCTAACTGCAGGGGCTAAGGCCACAACAGGCCCTATGTGGGCAGCTACCTGTTCAATGTTTGGATGGTAGCCCCTAAATCTACCTGCATACAAGACAGTATGAAGAATGTGGAGAAAGCCCAGGCCTCAAGAGGGTCCCAGGATCATGGCTGTCCAGAGAAAGAGAGTAATGAGGGAAGATACAAGTCAGCAAGGCTGTGGCGAAAGCCTGAGGCAAGCTTTGCCCACTTTGAAGCTTTCTATTGCTGTTTGTTCCTGCCATGTCAGTTGAGAGTGTTTGTGTGTGAGTGTACATGTGGATCCGTGTGTGTGTGTGTGTGTGTGTGTGTGTGTGTGTGTGTGTGCGTGCGCGCATGCGCATGTGTGCATAGGCATGCACACACAGGAGGATCTGGGGATACCCTGGGCTTCCACACCTGTCGGGGAGTGAGGTGAGCTGGGCTGAGCAAAGGGAGAATTTGAACTCTGATGTGGGTGCAACCAAGGCCTCCACCAACCCTACAGAGAGCTCTAGAGCTGGGTGGCCCTTCAGAGATGACCCAGTTGAGCCAAGGAGGCTGGGCCTCTGTATTTGGACATAATCCTTTTACTGCATATGGGCTGCCATCTAGAGAGGGGAATTTGTATATATTTTTTTCTTCTCATTATAGATAATCTGAACAGTGTTCTGTTTCCTAGGAAACCTGAAGCTATATGTTCATGTTGATTCTATAGCTTTGGGGAGAATGGCGGGGGGAATTTGTAATCAGGCTACCACCATTGTTCTTCAGCCCCAGAAGTCCTCAAGTCATTGCAAACTTAGGTACTTGCATTTTTTTTTTTTTTTTTTTTGAGACAGAGTCTCGCTCTATTGCCCAGGCCAGAGTGCAGTGGTGTGATCTCAGCTCACTGCAACCTCAGCCTCCTGGGTTCAAATAATTCTCCTGCCTCAGCCTCCTGAACAGCTGGGACTAGAGGCGCCCGCCACCAAGCCTGGCAGATTATTTGTATTTTTAGTAGAGATGGGGTTTCACTGTGTTAGCCAGGATGGTTTTGATCTCCTGACCTCATGATCTGCACACCTCAGTCTCCCAAAGTGCTGGGATTACAGGCGTGAGCCCCCGTGCACAGACTTAACTATTTTTAATAACAAATTTCATACCACATACCTTGCAAGTGACCTTGACAATATCTCAGTTATGGAGAGCTCTGCGGAGCAGCACAGAACCAGATGGTAGCCCTTCAGATACCAATCATCACGCCCTACCACCTCTTCCATGACTCTGTTTCTGCAGGCTAAATACATACAATTCTTTTGAACATACCTCCTAAAATATGCTATGGAGTCTTTTCACCTACCTGATCACTCTCTTGTTCTATTTTATCCAGATTATTTAAATGTTATACCTAGAAGTCAGCACAGTTTTCTAGATATAGTCTGACTCAGACAAAATCAAGCAGGTTTGTTTTCTCTGTTTTTCTGAAAATTCTATTTCTATTGATGTAGCTTAGTTTTGTATTCCATTGCTGTTAGTCATATTATGCTATTAATTCATACTGAGCTTGAAATTGATTAAAGCCTCCATGTTTTTTTCACATGAGCTGTTGTTAAGCAACATTTCCTCCACTGGGGAATTGCCTGGTGCTGAGAGTGATTTTTCGTTTTTGTTGGAAGTTACATTCCTTTTTGTTAAACTTCATTTTGCTTCATCAGGTTATCATTCCAGCCTTTTGTTTCAGAATGGGAAAGCCTGACATTTGGTGACAGGTACTTAAATGTTTCTGATGACCTGTTGTTTAAAAGTCCTATTAAAGCCGGTAGTGGTGGTACATATTTGTAGTCCTAGCTATTTGGGAGGCTGAGGCAGGAGGTTTGCTTGAGCACAGGAAGTCGACTCTTCAGTGAACTATGATTGTGCCACTGCACAATCTAGCCTGAAAACGGAACAAGACCCTGTCTCTAAAAAAACACAAAAGAGGACCTATTAAAGGAATTCAGGAGTATGTTATACAAGCCAGCTCATGAAAAAGTCCTAATCATTTTTTTGAATCAGAGGAGGATTGTAATTATACTTAAGACTAATACACAAGAAGATATACTACTCACACCTTAAAGAAGGTCTCCCAGGATTCCAGATTTTTTGCTTCAGATCAACTTGTTACTGCTATATTGCTAACTTGTTACATGCTAGCTATATTGACTACAGCTAACTAGAGTGGCTTGGGCATTAACAGACAAATACAGCCAGGCCCCAATACAGACCAGTTAAATCTATGGAGGTGAGATCCAGACACTGGAATTTCTGACAGTCCTCTTCTTCCCCTAAATGATTCTAATTTGCATCCTAGGCTGAGATCTACCAGATTAAGCAGAGAAAACCAGCTGCACGTGTCTTCTCCACCACTGGAAAAATGTCCATGGTGCTGCTCCATTTACTGGGTCTATTTTTTAAAAAGCAGGGATCACTATACTCTTCCTTACATTTGTAAAGTCAATTGGCAGGACCTCAACAAACATTCCCATCTTGAAATTATTACCAAATTAGTGGGCTTTTGTGTTACACTGATGTTCTGCGCTAAAAGAAAAAAAAAACCTGATAAAAATTCAGACTTGAAAATAAGCACATTGGGATTCTTTCTTTTGTAGAAAAACGGAATTCTTTAAATAGCACATTTTTTTTCTGTAGAATTTAAAAACAGGATTTATTTTATAAAATGATTGGCAAATTATTTTTAAAGAACCATTTATTATGTAAATTGAGACATACTTGCAATTTTATGTTGCCTTTCTGGACTGAAAAGTTACTTGTGAAATATAGAGACTAAGGAAGTCAAAGTTATTTTAAAGCATGGAATTTTAGAAGTTGAAAGACCCTTAAGCAACCCTCTGCTGCAACTTTTTCTTTTCACAAAGAGTAACAATCCAGAGAGGGCTTGTGGTCTAACAACCATGCTCTCCGAAGTGTGGTGTGACCATGGCCCAGGCACAGTCCAGAGACTGCTAGAAATACAATAGCTCAGGCCCCACCAGTGACCTCTAGCATGAGGATCTGTAGTTTACCAAGAACCCTAGGGGATTTGCATGCACGTTACAGTTTGGGAAGCACTGGTCTAAAAAATTCATATTCCGGACAACTGAAAGGGAAACGGCCATGTGTAGCCAGAGTTCACAGAACTCAATTTAAATTTAATGCAACTGCCTTGAGGAGGGAAAAAAGGGGAAAAAACTCAATTGTTTTTTCTGTGACCTTGTCAACTTGGATAATTAGAACCAATATAACAAAAAGGAATGTACTTTGCTAGTACTTCAGAAAATGAACTCTGACTGAATGTATTTTTTTCATACAGTGAAAGCTAAAAATTTGCTTTCAAAACAGCATAAAATGCTTATTATATAGCTCTTTGTTTCATTGCCAACTGCGGATTTAGACATGGAGTCATTCAAAAAGCAGTGGGACATTATGAGTAATTCACAATCTTCTGGGCTTTTGACATTTCTGCAAAGCCACAGATTCCCAAGCACAGCATTTAGTTACAGCACTTCAAAAACACAGCATTATGATTTTATGGAAGCTGTAGTACAGATGTCATTCCCAGAGGTGTATGGAAATACTGTGGGCAAAGATTATTCATTTAGTTCAAATGAGCATTTTATCCTATTAGCATTAGAATGTATTTTTTTTCTCACTGTCAAGTTTTTTGTTTTTGTTTTTGTTTGGTCATTCTTTTTTTATTTTTTTATTTTTATTTTTTTGAGACAGAGTCTCGCTCTGTTGCCCAGGCTGGAGTGCAGTGGCACAATCTTGGCTCACTGCAAGTTCCACCTCCTGAGTTCACGCCATTCTCCTGCCTCAGCCTCCCAAGTAGCTGGGACTACAGGCGCCCGCCACCATGCCCAGCTAATTTTTTTGTATTTTTAGTAGAGACGGGGTTTCACCGTGTTAGCCGGGATGGTCTCGATCTCCTGACCTCGTGATCTGCCTGCCTCGGCATCCCAAAGGGCTGGGATTACAGGCATGAGCCACTGCGCCTGGCCCTTTTTTGGTCATTCTTGCAATCATTTTTGAGGAATGCAGATGAAGGCCAGGTTAATTATGTATAAGCATATATATATATATATATATAAATTACACCAAAAATAAAGCCAAAAGTGTAGACATCCAGATTTGACTTTAAATGTATTGTGCTCACCTTTTTTTGGGGTGGAGATTAAAGTGGTGGGAAGTTGTGTATTAATTGAGTGATGCTGGTTGTGTTACACATATTGTACAATATGGGGTGATGGCTGTGGATAGGAATATGTTTATTTAAGAAACACAGGATGGCGAAGCTCTTCCATGCCATGTCATATGAGGGTCAACTGAAGGATGGCAGAATATTTAGCTGTTAGAGGAGTTCATTATCTTTAAGTGTTTGGAAAAGTAACCAATGTTTGAAGGGAGGACACAGACTTCTTTTGCCTAGCACAAAGGGGTAGAACTTGGAGGAATGCGTGGGAGTTCCAAAGAGGCAGAGATCAGCCCCAAATATGAAAGGAAGCAGGTAGTGAATTACTGCAGAGGCAGAGGCAGGGGTGTGCATCTCCTGCTAGGATTATTGTGAAGAGCCTATCAGCATCAAATAGAAACTGGATTAGAAGATGCTTAAACGTGACTTTCAAACCTGTGGGTCTACAGATACTGTTCTTTCTTACGTAATACCCATTCCACATCTCAGAGCTACTCTGATGACCCAAGCCTCCAGAGTTTCCCTCCTGGACTGTGACCTCAGCCTCCCAAGTATGCCAGCTGGGCTCCTTCGAGTCATTTCCACACAGTGGCAGAGAGCACTGCTATAGCAACCAGCTCCCCCAGAGCAGAAGTTCACTGAGGACAAACACCTTGACTGTTTGATACACCCAAAACAGTGCTACAAAGTGGCTTCTAGTTGGTTTAGAAATGAATTTGAATTTCTGACTATGACCTGTGAAATTCATTATCTGATCCGTGCTTACTCCAGGCCTCACCTGGGGTCAGGCCCTGCCTTTCTCAGCATTCATTAGCTGTGCTGTCCTTGCTAATCCCCGAGTATGCAAGGTTCTCGTATCACAGGGCCTCTGCACACCTTGTTTCTTCTTGAAATGTTTATTCCACTCTTCTCAGGCTACTCCTGTTAAACTACAGGTTACAACTTGAGTTCATTTCCTTAAGGCCTCCCTGGTATCAGCCTCATCTAAGTGAAATTCCCCTATTTAAATATCGTAGTATTCTCTACTTCCTAACACTCATTAAATCTGTAACGATGTATTTTTTATTGTGTGTTTGATTCTGTAGCATTCAGTTCTTTCAATAGATTGTAAGTTATTTGAGAACAGACCATTATATCTCCAATGTCTTGCACAGGGCACAGGATATCAAGAAGAATTTTTTGAACCGGTGGTTCTCAACTGGAGCAGTTTTGGCCTTCAAGGATATTTGACAATCTGTGGAGACATTTTTGTTTGTCACAAGTGGGAGGTGCCACTAGTATGATATGGATAACTGGAGGTGCTTACTGCTAGACGTCCCACAATGGGCAGTAAGGTCCCTGAATCACCTGGCCCAAAATATCCACAGTGCCAAGGATGTGAACCTCGGGGTGAATGAATGAACTGTCTGTCTTTTGGTTGATTGCCCTTTGTGGCAAGGTGTTTTTCCCAAAATTATTCATTGCTTTCCCACTGCCAGTGTCTTCTCATCCAGAGGAAAGTTTGATTTATGCAGGAACAGCCAAACGCATGATTCCTTGAGAAACCAAGCTCTCCAAAATTAGCTGGTTAGTATTTCTTTACATGGCAATATTGGCATTTATAATTATTCAAATGATAATGGTTTTGAAAGAAAACAGTTGCCAGCCATTTCCTTTTGAGATAAGGCAACTGCATTGCAAAGTTTTGATGGATGGAGAGAATGAGATTGTAGCTAATGTGTCAGTTGTAATCCCAGTTTGAGAAAACATTTACTTTGATAGCACTGTCTGCACTATAACCTTCAGTTCCTTCACTGTTATGTACCATGTGGGCTGGGAAGGACACACCAGGGGAGGCCGTCTTGAGTATGCCAAACAGTGGTTCTTCATTTATTCTAATTCACTTAGTGACATGGCTCTCTCATTGCTTCTTTTTTTCACCACATGACCTCTTTACTTGCTGAGTATAACTCAGTAAAACTGTTCCCATCCTGGGGGTGGCCACCTTCACCTGTCTCTTGGCAGAAAGCACAGAATCTGAGTTTGAGCTACACAACTTTTTGTCTCTAGCTCAAGCAATCATATTTATGAGGAAGACTTGTTAGAAGAAAATGAATCACAGTTTCTACCTATTGAAAAATTTCATTTGGTTTCATAGTCAGAGTCTGGGGCAGTACTTCCCATTCTTCATCACTTCTTGGCATTCGAGAGATTGATGTTTGTGCAGCATGCAAGGGTAAACTGAGGTGGACCTCAAAGCAGGAGAAGACAGTACGAGGAATCCAGGTACCTGGAGCTCTGGTAGCTTCAGGCTCTGCCTTGCTACCCCCAAAGCCTGAGAGGATTAATGTCTCAGCATAACTTTTAACACTTTCCTGTCACATCTGTTGGGAATTTCTGGTATAGAATAGCCTCACGTAATGACCACTCATCTATGGGCCAATAGATGATAATGTTATTCACTTGAAAATAGACTAATAGATTGGCATTGCCTAAGAACAAGTCATATTTTATGTATCCATAGAGAAGCACAGATAAGATACTTTTAAAATTATCCTTATTCAGAATTCTTGCCAACTATAGCAGTTTTGCTCCTCTGAGAGATGCAATGCTGTCCAGCAGGAACTATCTGAAGTGGTCGTCACAAGGCCTGCTGCAGAGGACTGTATGTCAGGAGAGGTCTCTCAGGACCAAAACATATGCAGCTATGTCACAGAGGGCCAGCCGATGTGTCACACACCCCTCTGCTGACTACTGTGCTCCCTTATCCTGAGGTCATGGGTGTGAGCTTGTCAACCCGTGTCAGCTCAGAATCTGGAGCCTGGCCACAGAGATCTGATACAGCTTGGACATTGCTGAAGACAGCATTTGGAGAGCTGAAGAGTACAGGGACCCATATCAAAGGACCCCATTGAGTGTAATAGACTGGAAATGAAGTACCTCATAAAAGGCAGGGATTGGGGATAATGTTAAGGATTTTGTTTTCAGCAACTGAGTGGGTGGTAGTACCATTTGCTTAACTATGGAAAGTTTATGCCAGAGAAAAAGGTGGTGTAAGAGGAGGAGACTAGAGTTTAAAGACTGCTAGACAGCTGAGGGATTTCCTAACTATTGAGTATTTGAATTTGAAGCCTGAAAGAGGCCCATACTGGGGATATAAACTTGGAAGTCATCTACAGTTAGACAGTATTAAATTAATGCTATGGTATTAGATTAACTCATTCACTCTCTCAACAAATATATGCAGAGTGCCTACTATGTACTAAATGAAATCACCTATGAGAACCCAGAGAAGACAGATGGTATATTCCAGTACATTCCTACTCATTTTATTCTCTCTCCCTCTCTTTCCCTGCAGAGATGGCCACTGTCTTGAAGCTGGTATCCTTCCTCTCATTCCTCTGTATTTTTATTATGTCTGGATATAGTCACAGGCATTAGAGTATTATTTTCTGTATTTTTAAACTTTATGTAAGTGATATGAGCTTATATATATATATATATGTGTGCAGCTTTTTTCACTCATTATAAGACTATTCATATTGATATGTCTCCTTGTGAACATGTGTGTGAATTTCTCCATACATGGAATTATGAGGTCAAATTTATTTTATTTTTTATTTTTTGCTATCACAAAGGAACTCACTTTAATTTTTTTTGTTGTGCAACATTGAGTTTATTAACTGAATATGAAATTTTTGGTGTGTGTATAGCCAATGAGCTTTTTTTCTTTTTCAACTTTTTTTTTTTAAATAAAGAAAATAGGTTTAATTGACTCACAGTTCTGCAGGCTCTATAGGTAACATGGCTGGGCAGGCCTCAGGAAACTCTCAATCATGGCAGAAGGCAAAGGGAAAGCAGGCACTTCTTACATGGCTGGAGTAGAAGGAAGAGAGAGAATGAAGCGGGAGGTGCTACACACTTTTAAACAACCAGATCTCATGAGAACTCACTATCACAAGAACAGCAAGGGGTAAATCTATCCCCTTGATCCAGTCACCTTCCACCAGGCCCCTCCTCCAACATTGGGAATTACAGGTCAATATGAGATTTGGGTGGGGACACAAATCCAAACCATATCATTCTGCCCCTGGCCTCTCCCAAATCTCATGTCCTTCTCACATTGCAAAATACAATTATCCCATCTCAAAAGTCCCTCAAAGTCTTAACTCATTTTAGCATTAGCTCAAAAGTCCAAAGTCCAAAGTCTCATCAGAAACAAGCTAGTCTCTTCTGCCTATGAGCCTGTAAAATAAAACAGCAATAAGTTAGTTCCAAGATACAATGGGAATATAGGTATTGGGTAAATACTCCCTTTCCAAAAGGGAGAAATAAGTCAAAAGAAAGGGGGCTACAGGCCCCATGGAAGTCTGAAACCCAGCAGGGGAGTCGTTAAATCTTATAGCTCCAAAATAATCTGCTTTGACTCCATGTCTTACATTCAGGCAACATTGATGCAAGGGGTGGGCTCCTAAGGCCTTGGGCAGCTCTGGCCCTGTGGCTCTGCAGGGTATAGCACCAGCAGCTGCTCTCAAGAGCTGGTATTGAGTGTGTATGGCTTTTCCACATGCATAGTGCAAGCTGTCAATAAATCTACCATTTTGGGATCTGGGGGATGGTGGGCCTTTTCTCACAGCTCCACTCAACAGTGCCCCAGTAGGAACTCTGTGTGGAGGCTCCAGCCCTATGTTTCCCCTCTTTACTGCCTTAGTGGAAGTTCTTCATGAGTGCTCCACCCCTGCAGCAGATTTCTGCCTGGCTGTCTAGGCATTTCCATACATCCTCTGAAATCTAGGTGGAGGCTCCCAAGCCTCAGCTCTTGCCCTCTGTGCACCCACAGGCTTAACACTATGTGGAAGCTGCCAAGGCTTTTGGCCTGCACCCTCTGGAACACTGGCCTGAGACAGATCTGGGGCCCTTTTGGCCATGGCTGGAGCTAAAGCAGCTGGGAATATGCCTTTGAGGCATTTTTCCCCATTGTCTTGGCTATTAACATTCAGCTCCTCTTTATGCAAATGTCTGCAGCCAACTTGAATTCCTCCCAAGAAAATGGACTTTTCTTTTCTACCACATGGTCAGGCTGCAAATTTTCTAAACTTTTATGCTCTGCTCCGCTTCTAAATATAAACTCCAGTTTCAGAACATCTCTTTGTTCATGCGGATGAGCATATGCTGTTAGAAGCAGCCAGGTCACATCGTGAACACTTGCTGCTTAAAAATTTCTTCTACCAGACACCCTAAATCATCTCACTCAAGTTCAAAATTCCACAGATCCCCAGAGCAGGGACATAATGCCAGCCAGTCTCTTTGCTAAAACAAGGAAAGAGTGACCTTTACTCCAGTTCCCAGTAAGTTCCTCATCTCCATCTGAGACCTCCTCGGCTTGAACATCACTGTCCCTATCACTATCAGCATTTTGGTCACAACCATTCAACAAGTCTCTAGGAAATTCTAAACTTTACCTCACTTTTCTGTCATTTTCTGAGCCCTTTAAACTGTTCCAACCTCTTCCCATTACCCACTTTCAAAGCTGCTTTCACATTTTCAGGTATCTTTATAGTAATGCCCCACTGCTAGTACCAAGTTTCTGTGTTAGTCAGTTCTAGCACTGCTATAAAGAAATACCTGGCCAGGCATGGTGGCACATACCTGTAATCCCAGCAACTCTGGAGGCTGAGGCAGAACAATCACTTGAACCCAGGAGGCGGAGGTTGTGGTGAGCTAAGATCATGCCATTGCACTCCAGCCTGGGCAACAAGAGCAAAACTCCATCTCAAAAGAAAAAAAAAAGAGAGAGAGAAATATCTGAGACTGTGTAATTTATGTAGAAAAAAAATTTAATTGACTCATGGTTCTGCAGGCTGTACAGGTAACGTAGTTGGGGAGACCTCAGGAAACTTTCAGTCATGGTGGAAGGCGAAGAGGAAGCAGGCACATCTTACATGGCTAGAGTAGGGGGAAGAGGAGCTCTTTTTCAACTTTTGTTTTAGGTTCAGGGTGTACATGTACAGGTTTGTTGCTTGGGTAAATTGCATGTTGCTGGGGTTTGGTGTACAAATGATTTTGTCACCCAGGTAGTGAGCATAGTACCTGATAGGTAGTTTTTTGACCCTCACCTTCCCCCTACCCTCCACCCTCAAGTAGGCCCTAGTGTCTGTTGTACCCCTTTTTGTGTCCATGTGAACTCAATGTTTAGCTCCCACTTGTGAGAACATGCAGTGCTTGGTTTTCTGCTCCTGCATTAATTTACTTAGGATAATGGCCTCCAGCTGCATCCATGTTGTTCCAAAGGACATGATTTTGTTCTTTTTTATAGCTGTATAGCATTTCATGGTGTATATGTGCCACATTTCCCTTATCCAGTCCACTACTGATGGGCACCTAGGTTGATTCCATGTTTTTGCTATTGTGAATAGTGCTATGATGAACATATGAGTACATATGTCTTTTTGGTAGAACAATTTATATTTCTTTGAGTATATACCCAGTTATAGGATTGCTGGGTTGAATGGAAGTTCTGTTTTAAGTTCTTTGAGAAATCTCCAAAATGGTTTCCACGGTGGCCAAACTAATTCACATTCCCACCAGCAGTTTATAAGCATTACTTTTTCTCCATAACATTGCCAATATCTGTTATTTTCTTTTTATTAATAGCCATTCTGACTGGTGTGAGATGATATCTCTTTGCAGTTTTGATTTGCATTTCTCTAATTATTAGTGATGTTGAATATTTTTTCGTATGCTTGTTGACTGCATGTATGTTTTCTTTTGAGAAATATCTGTTCATGTCTTTTGCTGTTTTTTAATGTGGTTGTTTGTTTTTGCTTGTTGATTTGTAGAATCTGTATAGATTTTGGATATTAGACCCTTTTTAGATTCATCTTGGCTCTATGTTCTCACTCAAATCTCATCTCAAGTTGTAATGCCCATAATCCCCACGTGTTGAGGGAGGGACCAGGTGAAAAGTGATTGGACCATGGGAGCAGTTTCCCCTATGCTGTTCTCATGATAGTGAGTTCTCATGAGATCTGATGGTTTTATAAGGGGCTCTTCCCCCTTCATTGCTCACTCTTCTCTCTCCTGCTGCCATGTGAAGAAGGTCCTTGCTTCCCCTTATGCCATGATTGTAAGTTTCCTGAGGCCTCCCCAGCCATATGGAACTATGAGTCAATTAAACCTCTTTCCTTTACAAATTACCCAGTCTCAGGTATTATTGTTATAGCAGTGTAAAAACGGACAAATACACACAATTTGCAAATATTTTCTCCCATTCTGTAGATTGCCAGCTATCCCAGGACTATTTATTGAATAGGGAGTCTTTTCCTCATCGCTTGCTTTTGTCAACTTTGTCAAAGATCAGATGGTTGTGAGTCTGCAGCTTTATTTCTGGTTCTTTAATCTATTCCATTGGTCTATGTGTCTGTTTTTGTACCAGTACCATTCTGGTTTGGTTCTGTAGCCTCATAGTATAGTTTGAGCTCTGGAAGTGTGAAGCCTCTGGCTTTGTTCATTTTGCTTAGGATTGCTTTGGCTATTTGGGCTCTTTTTTGGTTCTGTATGAATTTTATAATACTTTTTTCTAATTCCATGAAAAATTACATTGGTAGTTTGATAAGAATGGTATTGAATCTGTAAGTTGCTTTGGGTAGTATGGCCATTTTAACAATATTGATTTTTCCTATCCATGAGTTTGGAATGTTTTTCCATTTGTTTTTGTCATCTCTGATTTTTTTCCAGTAGTTTTGTTTGTTTGTTTGTTTGTTTGTTTTACTTTAAGTTGCAGGATACAAATGCAGAACGTGTAAGTTTGTTACATAGGTATATGTGTGCCATGGTGGTTTGCTACACCTATCAACACATTATCTAAGTTTTAAGCCCCACGTACATTAGGTATTTGTCCTAATGCTCTCTCCTCTTACCCTCCGCTCCCTGACAGGCCCTGGTGTGTGTTTTTCACCTCCCTATGTCCATGTGTTCTCATTGTTCAACTCTCACTTATGCAGTGTTTGGTTTTCTGTTCCTGTGTTAGTTTGCTGAGGATGATGGCTTCCAGCTTCATCCATGTCCCTGCAAAGGACATGGTCTCATTCCTTTTTATAACTGCATAGTATTCCATGGTGTATATGTACCACATTTTCTTTATCTAGTCTATCATTGATGGGCATTTGGGTTGGTTCCAAGTCTTTGCTATTGTGAAGAGTACCACAATAAACATACATGTGCATGTGTCTTTATAGTAGAATGATTTATATTCCTTTGGGCATATACCCAGTAATGGAATTGGTGGGTCAAATGGTATTTCTGGTTCTAGATCCTTGAGGAATTGCCGCACTGTTTCCCACAATGGTTGAACTAATTTGCATTCCCACCAACAGTATAAAAGCATTCCTGTTTCTCCACTGCCTCACCAGCGTCTATTGCTTCTTGACTTTTTAATAATCACCATTCTGACTGGTGTGAGATGGTATCTCATTGTGGTTTTGATTTGCAGTTCTCTAATGATCAGTGATGTTGAGCTTTTTCTCATATGTTTGTTGGATGCATAAATGTCTTCTTTTGAGAAGTGTCTGTTCATATCCTTCACCCACTTTTTGTTTTTTTCTTGTAAATTCATTTAAGTTCATTGTAGATTCTGGATATTAGCCCTTTGTCAGATGGGTAGATTGCAAAAATTTTCTCCCATTCTGTATGTTGCCTGTTAACTCTCATGATAGTTTCTTTTGCTGCGCAGAAGCTCTTTAGTTTAATTAGATCCCATTTGTCAATTTTGGCTTTTGTTGCAATTGCTTTTGGCATTTTCGTCATGAAGCCTTTGCCCATGCCTATGTCCTGAATGGTATTGGCCAGGTTTTCTTCCAGGGTTTTTTTTTTTTTTTGTCATTTTGGATTTTACATTTAAGGCTTTAATCCATCTTGAGTTAATTTTTGTATAAGGTGTAAAGAAGGGGTCCGGTTTCAGTTTTCTGCATATGGCTGGCCAGTTTTCCCAGTATCATTTATTAAATAGGGAATCCTTTCCCCACTGCTTGTTTTTGTTTGGTTTGTCAAAGATCAGATGGTTGTAGATGTGTGGTATTATTTCTGAGGTCTCTGTTCTGTTCCATTGGTCTATATGTCTGTTTTGGTACCAGTACCATGCTGTTTTGATTACTGTAGCCTTGCAGTATAATTTGCAGTCAGGTAGCATGATGCCTCCAGCTTTTTTCTTTTTGCTTAGGATTGTCTTGGCAATACAGGCTCTTTTTTGGTTCCACATGAAATTTAAAGTAGATTTTTCTAATTCTGTGAAGAATGTCAATGGTAGTTTAGTGGGAATAGCATTGAATCTATAAATTACTTTGGGCAGTATGACTATTTTCATGATATTGATTCTTCCTACCTATGAACATGGAATGTTTTTCCATTTATTTGTGTTCTCTCTTATTTCCTTGAGGAGTGGTTTGTAGTTCTCCTTGAAGAGGGCCTTCACCTCCCTTGTTAGCTGTGTTCCTAGGTATTTTATTCTCTTTCTAGCAATTATGAATGAGAGTTCATTCACAATTTGGCTCTCTGATTCTCTGGTGTCTCTGTCAGGTTTTGGTGTCAGAATGATACTGGCATCATAGAATGAGTTTGGGAGAAGTCCCTCCTCCTTGATTTTTTGGAATAGTTTCAGAAGGATTGGTACCAGGTCTTCTTCATACCTCTGGTAGAATTTGGCTGTGAATCCATCTGTTCCAGGAATTTTTCTGGTTGGCAGGTATTTTATTACTATTTCAATTTCAGAACTCGTTATTGGTCTATTTATGATTTCAATTTATTCCTGATTCAATTTTGGGAGGTTATATGTTTCCAGGAATGTGTCCATTTCTTCCAGGTTTTCTAGTTTATGTGCATAGAGGTGTTTATAACAGTCTCTGAGGGTTTTTTTTTATCTTGTATTTCTGTGGGGTTGGTGGTTAGGCTAAATTTGCTAGATGCTGCCAACCTACTTTTCTAGCCAAATGTATGAGTGTTTCTTTTTCCCCACATGCTCAACAACTTTTGTTACAGTATTATCAGACTATTCAGTATTTACTAGTTTAATGGACATGAGATTTTATCTTATTATTTGAATTTGCATTTTACTGATTACTAAGATTTAGCATCTAGTATAGTATAGTATAGTATAGTATAGTATAGTATAGTAGTCAGTTCTGTTGACTTTTTTGTAAATTGCCTGTTCATGCCCTTTGCCTGCTTTCCTATCACATTGGGTTTCTTCCTTCTTAATGGTGCATGTGAGTTATTTGAGTTCTTTGTGTATCTTGAATATTAAGCTTTGAAACAAACTTCAACATTTCAATTTTAATACAAATTTTAATAAAATTTAATACAATTTTAATAAAAGTTGTTTAATACAAATAAACAATTTTAATACAAAAATTAGTCCTATGTCTTGCCATGATTTTTTCTGGAATGTTGCTTTACCTAAAATCCCAGTGCATTTTTATTTTCAAAATGTTTTTGCAAACCTTTGCCTGGTTAGAGTTGTGGAACTTTCAAGCTGTGAACCTAAAGCTATTTTTAGAGGATGTAAAATGTAGCAATTTGGAGAATATGTTAAACAGTTTTAATCCCCAATGCAAATTATATTGATATAATCAAATCATTTTCTACATCCATCACAATTTGTTGATCACCACACAGTCTGGCACATTTTTAATTTATTTTAGGTCATATGGAGAGTATGAAAAAAATCCATGTATTTTTATCAAAAGTCACATGGTATAATCTGAGCTCTGCTGCCACTAAGCTGATCACTCTACTGGGTGGGACTGAGCCCTGTAGCTTTTATCTCATCTGAAAAATGAATGTCAGACCAGATACCCTCCAGAGTCTGTCTAGCACGAAAACTTAATTTTTCTCTTAAAAGCTAATTTTAAAAGCGACAGGTTTTTACAAAATGAAATCATTTCTTAAGGAATGAGATTCATTGAGAGTAGCAAAAAATGATTAGTGAAAAATAGAACATATTCTATTTTACACTGGTTTGTTGGGAGAGTATAAAAAGCAACTTTTGTGTCTGGCTCTGAAATTCAAAAAGAAGTATTCTGTATACATGGAACAGTCAAAAAAATTGGCTCTATTTTTCTTCTATAAGTGAGGGTACCATGACTAAACTGATCTTAAGGTTGTGTTTTAAGTAATGTGGATTCAAACTTCACAGGACTTAAAAGACTTTAGGGCACCCCTTATAAATTTGAAAAAGAACAAAGCTGGAGTACTCAAACTTCCTGATTTCCAAACTTACTACACATCTGCAGTAATCGAGACAGTGTGGTACCGGCATAAAGACAAACATAAAGACCATGGTATAGAATAGAGAAATAAACCTTTACATGTATATGGTCAAATAATTTTTGATAAGGGTGCCAATACCATTCAATGGGGAGTCTTTTTGACAACTGGTGCTGGGAAAACTGAATATCCACATGCAAAAGAATGAAGTTGGACCCTTACCTAACACCATACACAAAAATTAACTTGAATTCACACAAAGACCTAAATGTAAGACCTAAAACTATAGAAGAAAACGTAGGGCAAATAATTTTTTGGATATGACACTAAAGGCACAGATAACAAAAGAAAAAATGGGCAAATTTGACTTCATGAAAATGTAAAACTTTGGGGCATCAAAAGACACCATCAACAGAGTTAAAGGTAATGCACAAAATGAGAGAAAATATTTGCAAATCATATATCTGATGAGGGATTCATAAACTGAACATATTGAGAACTCCTAAAACTCAGCAGCAACAAAACTCCGAGTGACCTGCGTTCAAAATTGGGCACAGGACTTGAATAGACCTTTCTCTGAAGAAGATATATGAATGGCCAATAAGCACATGAAAAGATGCTTATCATAACTAATTATTAGGGAAACACAAATCAAAACTATAATGAGATACCACTCACAGCCATTAGGAGGGCTACTATTAAAAAAAAAAAACCCAGAAAATAATAAGTGTTGATGGAACTGTTGAATAATACAGTAACTGTGGAAAACAGTATGGGGGTTCCACAAAAATATTAAACATAGGCTTAACCATATGATCCAGCAATTCCACTTCTGGATATATGTCTAAAAGAATTGAAAGCAGGGACACAGATATTTATGCACACCCCTGTTCATAGCAGCATTATTCACAATAGCTAAAACATAGAAGCAATCCAGCGACCATTGAGAGATGATTGGATAAACAATATGTGATATATGCACGCCATGGAATATTATTCAGCCTTTAAAAGGAAGGAAGTTTGGCCAGGTGCAGTGGCTCATATCTGTAATCCCAACACTTTGGGAGGCCAAGGCAGGTGGCCCACCTGAGGTCAGGAGTTCAAGACCAGCCTAGCCAACATGGTGAAACCCGTCTCTACTAAATATACAAAAATTAGCCAGGCTTGGTGGTGGGTGCCTGTAACCCCAGCTACTTGGGAGGCTGAGGCAGGAGAATCAATTGAACCAGGGAGGTGAAGTTGTAGTGAGCTAAAATCGTGCCTCTGCACTCCAGCTTGGGCAACAAGAGTGAGACTCTGTCTCAAAAGAAAAAAAAAAAAGGAAGGAAATTTGGACACATTCTACAACATGAATGAACCTTGAGGACTTTATGCAAAGTGAAATAAGCAAATTACAAAAAGACATATACTGTATGATTCCACTTATATGAGGCACTTAGAACTGACAAAGTCATAGAGACAGAAAGTGGAATGGTGGTTGCCAGAGGCTGGGGAAAGGGGAGAAGTGGGGGAGTTATTGTTAAAGGGTACAGAGTTTCTGTTTCACAAGATGAAAAGAGTTCTGGGAATGAATAGCAGTGGTGATTACACAGCATTATGAATGTGTTTAATCCCACTGAACACACTTAAAGATGGTTAACATAGTAAATCTCATGTGCATTTTGCAACAAAAATTTAAAAAGGACTTTAGACAATGCTTTGGCACTTCTAGACTGTGGGAAGTCAGGGCTGTTATCTTGTGATGATATTCTATGTCTAAAAAATTTGATACCAGCCAAAGTTAATTACCATGTGATATGACAGGTTCAATCAGTTTTCCTAAGCCCCTCGAAAGAAAAGGATAAGCAGAAGTTGGAAGTACACCTATTGCTTTAGGGACACTCCAGTGCTCTGAATGAGTGAGTCTTGGAATGAATGTAAGGCAGTTCGTCTCTATGCCTGTGCTCCTAGAACACACCCTTCAAAGGAAAACTTTGACTTTGATCCAACTTTAATCAGGGGAAGGTCATTTTGGTCCTAATTTCAGGGTTTTCAGTTTCTCCTAGCGTATTGTATGTTCTCAAACTAAATGAAGTCTCCCTTTGTAGTGACTGTGATTTCAATCACACCCACCAAATGCAGGCCTCCTGTGCCTGCTGGAGAGCCAAGTTGATAATATTTGCAAATACTCGTCCTGGTAAGTGATGTGAGGGCTCCAAAGCTCCTGTTAGGACAAGTAACAGGGTCTCTATTAAGCTAGAAACTTGTCTCTCATTCTTTTCACTGTTGTTTTGTGTAACCAAAGGGAGTTGTTGGGGGCAGAAACTTCTAAAAGACCTTGCAAAAATCATGGCCATCCACTTCCAATGTGGAATGAATAATATTGCTAATAACTTACTCTAGACCACCCAGGTCGTTTTTGGAGAAAGTTCAGTGTAATATTAGATACCTTTGCTAGGTCTAAAAAGAAAGTTATTGAAAGTTATCAGAACAGTAATATGCTCTGTAATGGCGGCTGCTATAGTAAAACTTTCCCAAGGGGGAGTCAATTTGGCAGATGACAAGCGTGTGTGCCACAGCATGCTCTGGCCAGGGCACAAAATCACTACAGTCCTGTGGCTGCTGACACCCAGGTCCACCCCTCCACTCTTCAAAGAGGGTTTTGGATCTTTCTTTAAGCATGTGTTTTGTTGGCCTTTTAATGATTTGTAGAGGGGTCAGGGCCAACAATTTGCCTAAAAAAAGTTCCAATAGCTCAGTAACAAAACCTACAGGTTGTTGGTGTGTGGAGAGCAAGTGGGAAGGGCAACACAGTAAGAGGCCAGTAGATTCAAAGAAACGGACTCACACTGGTTTTGCAAGCAAAGTCTTGGCACTAAGTCAAAGCAGACAGGCAGAGTTTCAGAAAACACCATGGCTTGACCTCTAGTGAATATGTAGGTCCCTTGTTCCCCCTAGAGCATACTTGATTTTGTTTCTAATTTCTATGAAGTGTTTTACTTACTGGAAAAAAATCTGCACTTGTGATGTGGTTTTTCTCAGAATATGGGTGCTGGGCTGCACCTTTTTAAAAGTTTTTTTGATTTCAGCTGATTAGAAAAACCTCATTTTTCTAGCATACCTTAGCCAGTGTTTTTCAAACTGTAGGTTGCAAATCATTAATAGGTTGCCAAATCCATCTCATAGATCTAGACCGTCATTTTTAAAAATGAAATAGAATATAGAACTTGTCAGTGTTTGTCTCACCTAGGAAATAATCATTTATTAGGATTAATTTTTATTATTTCAAATTTATACCTAAAGGCCAGAACTGATGGCACCTGAAGGAAGGTCAGAATAGGGGTGGAAGGTGTAGCGAGACAGGGGGCACTTAGCTCAGAGGGAGGGGAGAAGGCATTTTCTTATACAAAGAGCCAACCTCAAATAGAACTGGGTTGCAAGTCTCCTGGGTGTCCTGCCTCATCAAGTATTTATGCAGCTTACTCCAGCAAGGGTCTGTAGAGCACTGCTGTTCAAGGTGTGTAAGCTTAGAGTCTGGCTTTTCATCCTGTGTGCCTCTCATAGCTGTGTGGTGTTGTAAAATTTACTTAACCCTCCTGAGCCTCAGTTTCTTCTCTTTTAAAGAGAACAGCTGCTATGTCCTTTGGCAGTGAGGAGGAAATGTTGTTCATGTAATTGTTTAGTCCCAAGTCTGCCACATGGTAAGCCTTTTAAGTGTGATTGCTGTTACTGTTATATGAAAGATGGACTGTACAAGGTAAAATTGAATATAAAGTGAGATTTTATTGATTTCCAATTTATATCATTCAAGCTTGCATGACATGCACCCATCCTATTCACCCATCTAACAAACTCTTACCACAAGGAAATCCAGAGGGATCCTTTCTGAGCTTGATTCATCATCTAAAGCAGTAGTTGTCAATCCTATCGGAGCCACATTCCTTCACTGGCCTGAAACTAAATTCCTAGGTTATATAATTTACCTATAATTATAATTTGAAAAAACAATATAATTCCACAACTGTTTTTAAAAGAGATAAGATGAAAGATATTTCTGATAAAATATGCATTTCATGTGTGAAATGTGTGCATAACTATGCTAGAAAATGTCATGAAGTTGGCCAGTGCTGTGCTTGCGTGTATGCAGAACCACCAAGAACGGATAGCTACAAATGCAGACTGATACAGCTGTGTTATACGGGTGATTCAAATGTCATCAGTGGCATTGCTGTCAGTGATGTGGTGTTCTGGAATTGTGAGTTTCCAAATGGAAAAGTACATATCCATCCCTATAGTTTTATCTTTCTGAGAATGTCATGAAAATGATATTCATGTGCCATATAATAGATCATATTTTTAAACTAACTTTTTTTTACTCAGCATAATATCTTTAGGATTCATCCAACTTCTTATAAATGTCAATAGTTTGTTCCTTTTTATTGTTAGTAGTAGTTTATTGTTAGTAATTTCATTGTGTAGGTGTTCCAATTGTTTTGCGTCCTTGTCAGCACTTGGGATTGCCAGTCATTTTAACTTTTGCTATTCTAATGGGTTTGTAGTTGTACATCATCATGGTTTCCATTTGCATTTTCTTAATGACTAATGGTGTTGAACATCCTTTCATATGCTTATTTGTCATCCTGTGTCCTCTTTGATAAAGTGTCTCTTTGTATGTCTTTTGCCCATTTTTTAAATTAGGGTTTTTTTTTTTTTTTTTTTTTTTACCATTGAGTTTTGAGAGTTCTTTATTATACATACAAATTGGATCCATTGGGGATCAATTGGGGATTGGTTCCAGGACTACCCACACATACCAAAATCTGAGGATTCTCAAGTGCCTCATATAAAATTGGCCGGGTGTGGTGGCTCACAGCTGTAATACCAGCACTTTGGGAGGCCAAGGTGAGTGGATCACTTGAGGTCAGGAGTTCAAGACCAGCCTGGCCAACATAGTGAAACCCCATCTCCACTAAAAATACAAATATTAGATGGGCACGGTGGTGGCCACCTGTAATCCCAACTACTCGGGAGGCTGAGGCAGGAGAATCACTTGAACCTGGGAGGCATGGGTTGTAGTGAGCCAAGATTGCACCATTGCACTTCAGCCTGGGCAACAAGAACAAAACTCCATCTCAAAATAAATAAATTAATTAAAAATAAATAAATAAATAAATGGTGTCGCATTTGCATGTAACCTACACACAGCCTCCTGTATACTTCTCTAGATTACTTACAATACCTAATACCATGTAAATGCTGTGTAAATAGTTGTTGTACTACATTTTTTAGGGAATGACAAAAATCTGTAAATGTCCAGGACTGAGACAACCATTCTTTTTTTTTTTCCTGAATATTTTTGACAAATGTGGAACCCATGGATATGGAGGGCAAACTGTATAGTCTTACTTTGACTTATATACATAGTTGCAATCCTGAAAAATTCAGAATATATTAAAACCATCCAAAAAATTATTGTGCTTGAATGTACAAAGGAGTCAGATTCTAGGCTTGGATAGTTACAGACAGGGTTTTCACCTACATGCATATCTGATGGGACGTGTGAATGTCAGCACATTGCAGGACTGCCAGCATCCCTAGCCTTTGCTCCCTAAACGTCAGAAGTATTCTCTAACCTTTGTGACCGCCAAGATGCTATAAAGTTCCAACAGGCCCTATACATTTGGGATCTCTTGTTAAAGGCAAATGGCTGGAGGGTGTGTGGTTGGGAGCAGATGGGGTGGCACCCTCAAGGACTGGTGTCTTTCTTAGCTAACACAGCTCTTTAAGTCCTGGCGAGATGGGTGGGTAGATGCTGGTATGCCATTCTGGAGAGAAATTAGGTTCTTTATTCTGATTTGAGTTTCCCCTCTGATATGGTTTGGCTGTGTCCCCACCCAAAACTCATCTTGAATTGTAACTCCCACAATTCTCATGTATCATGGGAGGGACCCAGTGGGAGGTAATTGAATCATGGGAGTGGGTCTTTCCCATGCTGTTCTCGCAATAGTGAATAAGTCTCACAAGATGTGATGGTGTTAAAAAGAGGAGCTCCCCTGCACAAGACTTGCTCCTCCTTGCTTTCTGCCATGATTGTGAGGCCTCCTAACCAGTGTGGAAGGAGTCTTTTCTTCCCAGTCTCGGGTATGTCTTTATCAGCAGCATGAAAACATACTAATATACCCTTGTTCTCTACAGAAATCTTTTGAGAAAGGAAGAGGCAGTGACTATGTAAGCAATCATCAACTAAGCATGGCTCTTTCCTGAAAGGCTTCATCTGTAGGAGGAAGTGCTTTTGATCCCGGCTCCCAGCATATCAGAGAAAGGTTGCCTTTCTCTGATGCATCTTAACTGAGGAGATGCCAAGTTTATTCCTCAGTGTTTACAGGGAGGCTTGTTTATTTTGACTCCCTTTCTGTGGTGTTGTGGAAAAGCACCAAACATACAGAGAAGAGCCCCATGAAGTTGCATTTCTGTGATTAAGCCAGTATAATGTGTGCACATTGGGTTTTCAAAAGCCATGTTCAGATTACACACAGAGGAGGTATTTGGTTACATATATGCTGAGACTCTTGGGAGGTGGTCAGTTTTAGTGTGCAGGTCACAAAAGGAAAAAAAATCAGTTGTACAGTTATGGTTGTCATCTTGAAAAATTATGTGAGAAGAAACAGTCTTCATCTTCCATATTTTTTTTTTCTTTTCTAAGCTGGGTTTAATAGAGACATTTGTGAACTGGCCTAGAGGGTGATCCCGGGGTCATGTCTATCACTGAACATGTACAGAGCTTGAGTTATCTTACTTGTTTTAATAATTCATATCATCCTTTATCTTCCACAATGAGGGTGGATCTATGGCACCTTCATCTCCTTTCCTTGGGGCGATGTTATTTTTCTAGATTTCTCTGCAGAATTACTTTGAGACACCATGAGAGAAGAGGAGGGAAACATATAACTCATAATGAGTAACTGTGCTTGAAGGAGTTCTTGCATGAAGAAAATAGAAAACATTCTAATTACAAGTAATAAAAATATCCTGACAACCAAAATGCCCACTTGAGTAGTACTTCACTTTGCAAATGTTCGTGGGAAAACCCACAGTATTTTCTTCCTAAAAATAAATCCTTATAAATTTTATTTTTAAAATTATTATCAGGAAAATGGACATTTTTCTGTTGATGTAGAGTTTTGTGAATTTTAACATGTGCATATATTTGTGCAACTATCCCCATAATCAAGATACAGAGCATCATTTCATCACCCCAAAAAACTCTTCCCTCTAACCCAGTTCCTGGCAACCACTTATCTGTTATCTATCCCTATAGTTTTATCTTTTTGAGAATGTCATGAAAATGATATTCATGTGCCATATAATAGATCATATTTTTAAACTAACTTTTTTTACTCAGTATAATATCTTTAGGATTCATCCAACTTCTTATAAATGTCAATAGTTTGTTCCTTTTTATTGTTAGTAGTAGTTTATTGTTAGTAATTTCATTGTGTAGGTGTTCCAATTGTTTTGCGTCCTTGTCAGCACTTGGTATTGCCAGTCATTTTAACTTTTGCTATTCTAATGGTTTGTAGTTGTACATCATCATGGTTTCCATTTGCATTTTCCTAATGACTAATGGTGTTGAACATCCTTTCATATGCTTATTTGTCATCCTGTGTCCTCTTTGATAAAGTGTCTCTTTGTATGTCTTTTGCCCATTTTTTAAATTAGGGTTTGTTTTTTTTTTTACCATTGAGTTTTGAGAGTTCTTTATTATGCATACAAATTGGATATGTGATTTGCAAATATTTTCTCCCAGTTTGCAGCTTATCTTTTCATTCTCTGATTGGTGACTGTCTTAGAGCAAAAGTTTTTAATTTTGATGAAGTCCAGTTTGCCAGTTTTTTTCTTTCATGTTTTTTGTGCCATGTTTAAGAACTTGTTGCCCAGATCAAGGTCATGGGTTTTCTTCTAAAAGTTTTATAGTTTTATATTTTATATTTAGATCCATGACCCATTTTAAGCTGGCTTTTATGCAATGTATCACATTTTAGTCAAAGTTTACTTCTTAGCTTACAGATGTCTAGTTGCTCTGATCATTTGTTGAAAAGACTGTTCTTTATCCACTGAATTGCTTTGAACCTTTGTAAAAATTCAATCAGCCATATTTGTGTGGATCTATTTCTAGAGCCTCCATTCTGTTCCTATTCCTTTGCAAATACCACCCTGTGTGGATTACTGTAACTTTATATAAGTCTTAAAATTTCGCAGTGTAAGTCCTCCCATTTTATTATGTTTTTCAGATTTGCTTTAGCTATTCGAGTTCCTTTGCCTCTCCATAGAAATTTTAGAATTACATTGTCTGCATCTATAGAAAAGTCTGCTGGGACATTGATTGGTATTGTGTGGAATATATAGGATAATATAGGGATAATTAATACTTTTACTATGTTCAGTCTTCCAATTCATGAACATAGTATGTCTCTCCAACTATTTAGATCTTCTTTGATTTCTTTCAAAGAATTTCGGACTTCTCTCTGAATTTTGTAGGTTTTAAATACAGATTCTATCCATGCTTTGTTAGGTGTATACCTAGATACTTGATTTTTCAAACTATTATGAATGGCACAGATTTTTAAATTTCAATTTTTAATTGGCCACTGCTAGTTGTATTAATTTCTATGGTGACTGTAACAAATTTCTACAAATATGGTGCTCAAAATGACAGAAATGTATTCTCTCACAGTTCAAGAGGTCAGAAGTCCATAAAGGTGTCAGTTAGCAGGGTCATGTTCTCTTTGGAGACACTAGGGGAGCATCTGTTTTTTGCTGCTTCTAACTTCTGGTGGCTGCCAGCATTTCTTGGCTTGTAACTGCATCATCCCAGTCTCTTCTCTGTCTTCATATTGCCTCTCTTCTGTGTGTTGGCCCTTCCTCTGCCTCAGTTTTTATAAGGACCACTTGTGATGCCATAGAGGGCCCACTTACATAATCTAGGATACTATTCTCATCTCAAGGATCTTAATCACTTCTGCAAAAACTTTGCACGGGGTAATTCTGGCCTCATAAAATAAAGTGAGACATGTTCCCTCCTCTTCTATTTTCTGGAAGTGATTGTGAATATTTTGTGTTATTTCTCCTTTGTGAGTTTCATAGAATTTATCAGTGTAAACATTTGGACCTAATGCTGCTATTTTTCAGAAGGTTTTTGATTACAAATTAAATGTCCTTCATAGTTATATGACTATCCAGGTTACCTATTTCAGCTGGGGCAAGTTTTAGTAGTTTGTAGTTTTTGAGAAATTGGCCCATTTTATCTGAGTTGTCAAATGTATATGCATAGAGTTGTTCATAGCATTCTGTTGTTATTCTTCTATTGTCTGCAGTATCTATAGTCTTGTCTTCTTTTTCTTTACTGCTAATTTGTGCTTTCCCTCTTTTTCTCTTTATCAGTCTTGCTAGTGAGTTATTAGTGCTATAGATCTTTTCAAAGAATTGGCTTTTGG
The DNA here is from genome assembly GCF_002776525.5 of Piliocolobus tephrosceles. Classification (NCBI taxonomy): domain Eukaryota; kingdom Metazoa; phylum Chordata; class Mammalia; order Primates; family Cercopithecidae; genus Piliocolobus; species Piliocolobus tephrosceles. Next base: position 128,135,603 of record NC_045439.1, read on the forward strand.
GTTTATTGGTTTTCTCTATTGTTTTTTCTGTTTTCAGTTTCATTAATTGTTTTGCCCTAATTATTTCCTTCCTTTTGCTTGCTTTGGGTTTATTTGGCTCTTCTTTTTTTCTAGATTCTTAAAGTTGAAGCTCAAATTATTTGAGACCTTTTTTTCTTATTGAATATAAACATTTAATGCTATGTATTTCCTTTTAAGCATTATTTTAGCTGCATTGAACAAATTTTGATATGTTGTATTTTAATTTTCATTTAGTTTAAAATATTTTCTAATATTCTTTGAATCTTACTCTTTGACCCAGTGATTGTTTAGAAGGGTCTTATTTAATTTCCAAGTGTCTTGAAATTTCCCTATTATCTTTTTGATATTGGTTTCTAGCTTAATTCCATTATGGTCTAGAAATATGCTTTGTGTAATGTCAATTATTTAGGTTTGTTAAGGTTTGCTTTATGATCCGTGATATAGTCAATGTTGGTGAATGTTTAGTTATTTGGATATTGGGTTTTCCTTAAAGGGAGCCATACTTGAAACTGGCTGTTGGCAGATTTACTCAAGACTCTTCCTGGAAGATTGTCACTCAGCCAATTCTTTCCTTTGTCTAGAACATCCAGGATGTGAGAAGCGATGACGAGGATTATGAAGAGGAAGAGGAAGAGGAGGAGGAAGAGGAAGAGGGTACCAAAGGCAAAGAGATGGATTGTTTAAAGAATGGCCTCGGGGCTGAGAGGTACCTCATTCCCAATGGTCAGCATGGCTGTTAGCTGGAAGCCCACAGGACTCCCACAGCACAGCATGTTGCAAGGACTGTTGGCAGCCTGGCTTCCAAGCCCCACACATACCCCAGATTCTGCCCTTCCCTCTTTCTCACCACCACCTTCCCTCCCACCTAAGATGTGTTTACCAAAATGTTGTTAACTTGTGTTAAAATGTTAAATACAAGCATGCCCATGAATTTTTACTGCAGTTAGGACTCAGACTGGTCAAATATTTCAAAGATTTCTCCAGAGAACCGTTTCAGTTCTAACTGCACTCCTTTGTGCATGTAACTTTCTCAGGGGATCACTTTGTTATAGGCCCTTTCACTTTGCCACCTTGCCTGTCCTCGGGACGCTTTCACAAATGCTAAGTAATCCCATTTTTCTCAGGTGTATTTGGCCACAAAGAGCAGCTTGTTTCTCAAAAATGAGTTAGAAGTGGCAGTAGGACAGGAGCAGAAGGACCACACCAGGAAACTCTTCCATGTTATGGACACATCCTGAAGCTTAGGTGCCTCACCTCCACAGGGCGGTGTCAGTCCCTGCCTGCCACCCCACAGGGTTGCAGTAAGGATTAAGTGAGATCACAGAAGTTTAAGTACACACTGTCAACCATGGGGTCATCGTGAACCAACCCACTGGTTGCACTGTTTGGGAGAGAGAAACCTGGCTAAACTTGGCACTGTGTTGGGCCTGAACAAAAGGCAGAATCTTTAAAAATTCCTCTTAAATAACTCTGGAGATACCTGGAAATGAAAGTGCCGAGAAAGATGTTCCATTTTATTTGCTAACTATTTATGCACCGGTTCCCCAAGGGTCATTCTCAGAGTCTCCTGGAATTCTTCTCCCTCAGGACCCATGGTTCAAGGAAGGAAGTTTAGGCCCTGTTCCTTCCTGTCATTTGCTGGTCTTTCCCTTTTTTCCTTTCTAGGAGGGAAATTTCTGTGCTGCTGCCCTGAGCCCTTCCTTCAGGCCAACACAACTACCTGGGGACCTCCACGGGGGAATGGGATCCAGGTCAGGCTGCTTGCTGAGCCGCATCACGCAGGAGGCCTGAGCCTCTAGGGAGGGCATGCATGTGCACTGCCTGACCCAGGGGAGATCTTGGGAACAGAGGATGCTGCGTGATTTCCTCTGGCTTCCAATCCAATCAGCCTGTGTCACAGTGAAACAGCACAACACAAAAGGCCAAAATATACCCCTGAGAAACATTTAAGGGCACGTGTTAGAGGAAGAATAGGGATGGGCAGGTTAGTAGCCAGCTTGTCCTCACCCTCAGGAAGGGAGCACTGGGGAAGACTTGCACACATCCCTGCCTCCCTTGTGGCCTTGTCACCACAGGAACACATGCCCTGGGCACAGTGTACAGGGCTGACCTGGGAGACTTCTCAGGTGGGTGCTAACTGAGGAGAGGCCAGGCCTTCCCAAGGAAGACCCTGAGTGAAATCTGCATCTGCCCTCACCCCCGCCACAGTCTCTCATAATGGTCAAATTTTGTATATTCATCCTATTTATTCAGGGGCTCGTATTATAAAGCCACAGGAGTGGTCGGCTTGTAGGGACTGGAAAATCAGCCCCAAGCAGGGCAGCTGCAGGGCCCCTGAGGCCGGAAGGACACTCTGCACAGAACAGACTGCGTTATTATTATTTTTACATAAAAGTATACATTTGAAACCTGAAGGCTAAACAAAAATAGACAAAAAATCCTTTGGAATTCTTTCCGCAACAAAATATCTTTTTGAGAAATTGTTAGAATGGAAAAACAAGGTCAGATTTTCTCTGTATAACATTTGCTTTTATGAGGACAATATCATAAGCATTATATGTGTAATATGATATTATAAATCAAAATGCCTGCACCCACTTTGGGGCATAGCTATTGATTTACTAATATTATATTATTATTATTTTGGTGGAAGAAGGTCACACTAAGATACAGTTTTTTATGTTTTCAGTTAACGGTATATTTTCTTCTTTGCTTATTTGGTTTCTGCCTCTGTACCCAATATCTTCTTGCTTAAGGTAGAAAAGTGTTTGTTTAGCTCTATCTCCAGTTTGTTTTCTCATTTGAATGTTGAAGGTAAAATTGATATACCAATTTTAACTATTTCTGATACAGCTGAAAGCACTAAACCACTTCATAAGAAATAGATACACATTTTTATAACACTATTTAGGGCTTTTGTGGTTAATTTTAAAGGAAACCACCCTTTCTACAGGAAACAAGGGCTCGAGATTCTTCCAGAGGACCTTATAAAAATGCAGTCTGCAATGCCATCAATATTGTAACAGTAATGACTTTACAATAAAACAAAAAGTCCAGTGTACATGGTGATTGAGTAGATTCAGCACACACATTGCTTATAGGTCTTCCTGTGTAGTGGAAATAAAGACTTGCCATTCCTCCAGAAGGGCCATGCCGGGAATCAGAGAAGCAGTGAGAAGGAAGCCAGGTTGGGATATTTGGGCTGCTGCCTTTGCGGTGTCAGACACCAGATAAGAGGAGCCTGGCTGACATGGGGAGCCCCTTGCCTGATTGGGGTGAGCCTCTGGGCTATGCACGGTGGAACCAGCCAGCCAGCCTAAGGGCTGGAGTCTAACCAGAGCACGGCATCTGCAACCTGTGCAGGAACCACTGAAGTGCTAAGAAAGGGGACTGATTCTAAAGGTGTTTTCTCAGCCTTATTTTCTGTATTTACCTTTCAAAGGTGTAGGAGGAAACAGAGTCTAGATTGATGGTTCAACTGGCTGTCTGTCAGAATTACCTGTGGAGCTTTAAAAACAAATGCACCTTGCCTGTTTCTGCTCCACATTTTGATTCAATACTTCTGGAGTGAGAAGCAGAAATCTTCATTTTAACAGAGTCCCACATATTTCTGAAGAACAGTCAAGATTCTGTGTGCCCTCCTCTGGTTTTAGTCCTATCTGCAGTTTCATATGCTAAGAGATGGGAAAATGCAATGGTACAGAATATTGAATCCAAAATAAAAGAAGAAAAGGAAACACAGAATAGGCAAGATGAATCACAAACTCATGTGAAAATGGTGAGTAGGTAGATTTCAGTTCACATTTACCAGTAATTACAACAAGTGTAAAAACAAAGATTACCAGGCTGGATTTTTAAAAATCTCAATTATATGGTGCTTATAAGAGATATACATAAAAAAAATGTTGAAAGTAAAATGATGGACAAATATATACCATGCAAACTCTGCTTCTCCCCAAAAAAACGCTGGCATAATTATATCAATATCAGACAAAGGAAAGGAGAATTAGTGGATAGTAAGAGGAATATTTAATACTAATGAAAAGGGCTAGGTGTGCTGGCTCACCCCTGTAATCCCAGCACTTTGCGAGGCTGAGGCAAGTGAATCACCTGAAGTCAGGAGTTCGAGACCAGCCTGGCCAACATGGTGAAACCCCATCTCTACTAAAAATACAAAAATTAGCCGGGCATGGTGGTGGGTGCATGTAATCCCAACTACTTGGGAGGCTGAGGCAGGAGAATTGCTTGAACCCGGGAGGCAGAGGTTGCAGTGAGCCAAGACCACGCCATTGCACTTCAGCCTGGGCAACAAGAGCAAAACTCCATCTCAAAAACAAAACAAAACAAAACACAAAACTAATGAAAGGGATTAATCAACTAGGAAAATATAAAAAATTTAAATCCATATACACCTAATAATATAGCTTCGAAATACATAAAGAAAAATTTCACAGACTTAAAAGGAGTAACAAATTCATAATCCTGTTTAGGTATTTTTTAATACATCTCTCAGTATCTGATAGAACAAGAAGACAAAAAAAAACCCTATAGGAATATAGAAGATCTGAACAATGCCATTAACAAAATCTACCTACTTGATATATATATAGAACACTGTCCACAACAACTGCAGAATTTACATTTGTTTCAAGTGCATATGGAACATTTACCTAAATAGGCCATATAGTGGCCTTTAAGGCAATTTCGAAAGCATTTCAAAGGTTTAAAATCACATGGAATATGATTACAGAAAACAGTGGAATTAAACTAGAAATCTATAACAAAAAGATAAATGGAAAAATCACCACGTATTTTTAAATTAAGCAATGCACTTCTAAATAACCTGTAGATCAAAGAAGAAATCATAATGGAAATAAAACATTTTAAACTGAATTATAGTAAAAAATGTGTGTGAGGGAACTAATACGAAATTTAAAGAAAAAATATATTAAAAGCTCTTATAAGTAAAGATAAAGGCTGACAAAATCAGTTGTCTAAATATATCAAAATGTAAGAAGGAAAATTAATAACATGTAAAACATGTAATAGCTCAGAGTATCAAAAAAAAAGCTGGTTTCTTAAAATAAAAAAATGATAAAATTCTAGCAAGGCTGATGAAGAAAGACAAAGAGCAATGTTAGGAATGAAAAGGATCTGTCACTGTAGACCAAGCAGAAACCAAATAGGTAATGGGAGAATATTGTGAACAACTTTATATCAATACATTTGAAGATGTATATAAAATGTGTAAATTCTTGGGAAGACAAAACTTGTCAAAATGGACACAAGAAGAAATAGATATTTAAATAGTACTCTATCTGAAACAAAACTGAATTTGAAATTTTAACCCCCCCCCCCCCCCCCCCCCCCACCAAAAAAAAAAAAAAAAAAAAAGTCCACGAAAATACTTCAGGCCCAAATCAATGAATTCTTCCTATATTTAAGGAAAAAATACAAGTATTATGCAACCTTTTCCAGGGACAAAAGGAACAGACATTTCCAAACTTGCTTTATAAGGCCAGCATAATCTTGATGTCAAAATCTGACAATAATATTAGAAGAAGAAAGAAACAAAACTATTGACTAAGTCAATCATGAACATAGGTACAAAATTCCTAAATGAAAGCAAACTGAATTCAGCAATATATAAAGAGATAATATGTGAAAACCAGGTTGGGTTTATTTTAGGAACTTGAGGTTGATTTAATACTTGAAAATTAGTGTTATTGACCATTTTTATAAAATAAAGGAAAAAACCATATATTTAAAAACCTTTATAAAATTCAACATACATCTGTTACAACAAAAGAAAAAATCCCTTTACCAAAGTGGATGGAACTATCTTAATCTGATAAATAGTATCTTTAAAAAGTGAAAAAGCATTGTAATGCTATAATAATGGAATACTGAAACTATTGAAAACTTTTCCCTCTCAGACTGTTATTAAGACAAGGATGCCCGTGATCTTCAAGGATACTCATCATTCTAAATATAGTTAATATTGTTTATCTTCCCTTCGCTCTTCTCTCCCCTCCCCTCCCCTCCCCTCCTCTCCCCTCCTCTCCCCTCCCCTCCCCTCCTGTCTTCTCCTCTCTCCTCTCCTTTCCTTTCCTTTTACTCTTTCTCTTTCTTTTTTTTTTGAGACAGAGTCTCGCTCTGGCGCCCAGGCTGGAATGCAGTGGTGACAATCTTGGCCCACTGCAACCTCCGCCTCCTGAGTTCAAGCAATTCTCCCACCTCAGCCTCCCAAGAAGATGGGATTACAGGCGAATGCCACCAGACCAACTAATTTTTGTATTTTTATTACAGACAGTTTCGCTGTGTTGGCTACACTGGTCTTGAACTCCTGGCCTCAAGTGATCTGCCCACCTCGGCTTCCCAAAGTCTTGGGATTACAGGCGTGAGCCACCACACCCAGCCAACACTGTATTTTTCATTCTAGCCAATGTAATATTTCAAGAAATAAACATTACAAGACAGGGATGCCCTCTCTTACCACTCCTATTCAACATAGTGTTGGAAGTTCTGGCTAGGGCAATCAGGCAAGAGAAAGAAATAAAGGGTATTTGGTTAGGAAAAGAAGAAGTCAAATTGTCCCTGTTTGCAGATGATATGATTGTATATTTAGAAAACCCCATTGTCTCAGCCCCAAATTTCCTTAAGCTGATAAGCAACTTCAGCAAAGTCTCAGGATACAAAATCAATGTGCAAAAATCACAAGCATTCTTATACACCAGTAACAGACAGAGAGCCAAATCATGAATGAACTCCCATTCACAATAGCTGCAAAGAGAATAAAATACCTAGGAATCCAACTTACAAGGGATGTAAAGGACCTCTTCAAGGAGAACTACAAACCACTGCTCAGTGAAATCAAAGAGGACACAAACAAATGGAAGAACATATCATGCTCATGGATAGGAAGAATCAATATTGTGAAAATGGCCATACTGCCCAAGGTAATTTATAGATTCAATGCCATCCCCATTAAGCTACCAATGACTTTCTTCACAGAATTGGGAAAAACTGCTTTAAAGTACATATGGAACCAAAAAAGGCCCCACATTGCCAAGACAATCCTAAGCCAAAAGAACAAACCTGGAGGCATCACGCTACCCGACTTCAAACTATACTACAAGGCTACAGTAACCAAAACAGCATGGTACTGGTACCAAAACAGAGATATAGACCAATGGAACAGAACAGAGCCCTCAGAAATAATATCACACATCTATAGCCATCTGATCTTTGACAAACCTCACAAAAACAAGAAATGGTGAAAGGATTCCCTATTTAATAAATAGTGCTGGGAAAATTGGCTAGCCATAAGTAGAAAGCTGAAACTGGATCCTTTCCTTACTCCTTATATGAAAATGAATTCAAGATGGATTAGAGACTTAAATGTTAGACCTAAAACCATAAAAACCCTAGAAGAAAACCTAGGTAACACCATTCAGGACATAGGCATGGGCAAGGACTTCATGTCTAAAACACCAAAAGCAATGGCAACAAAAGCCAAAATTGACAAATGGAATCTAAGTAAACTGAAGAGCTTCTGCACAGCAAAAGAAACTACCATCAGAGTGAACAGGCAACCTACAGAATGGGAGAAAATTTTTGCAATCTACTCATCCGACAAAGGGCTAATATCCAGAACCTACAAAAAACTCAAACAAATTTACAAGAAAAAACAAACAACCCCATCAAAAAGTGGGCAAAGGATATGAACAGACACTTGTCAAAAGAAGACATTCATACAGCCAACGGACACATGAAAAAATGCTCATCATCATTCACCATCAGAGAAATGCAAATCAAAACCACAATGAGATACCATCTCACACCAGTTAGAATGGCCATCATTAAAAAATCAGGAAACAACAGGTGCTGGAGAGGATGTGGAGAAATAGGAACACTTTTACACTGTTGGTGGGACTGTAAACTAGTTCAACCATTGTGGAAAACAGTGTGGCAATTCCTCAAGGATCTGGAACTAGAAATACCATTTGACCCAGCCATCCTATTACTGGGGATATACCCAAAGGATTATAAGTCATGCTGCTACAAAGACACATGCACACGTATGTTTATTGCAGCATTATTCACAATAGCAAAGACTTGGAATCAACCCAAATGTCCATCAGTGACAGACTGGATTAAGAAAATGTGGCACATATACACCGTGGAATACTATGCAGCCATAAAAAAGGATGAGTTCATGTCCTTTGTAGGGACATGGATGCAGCTAGAAACCATCATTCTCAGCAAACTATCGCAAGAACAGAAAACCAAATACTGCATGTTCTCACTCATAGGTGGGAATTGAACAATGAGATCACTTGACCACAGGAAGGGGATCATCACACACCGGGTCCTATTGTGGGGAGGGGGAAGGGGGGAGGGATAGCATTAGGACATACACCTAATGTAAATGACAAGTTAATGGGTGCAGCACACCAACATGGCACATGTATACATATGTAACAAACCTGCACATTGTGCACATGTAGCCTAGAACTTAAAGTATAATAATAAAAAAAAAAAAGAAAATGAATACCTTGATTTTCTAAAAGTCAATGACCTTGATAATTAAAAAAGGAAGAAAAATAATAAAAAAAAAAGGAAAGGGAGAAATAAAAGCTGTCATTGGAGATGCATATATATAAAATAAATGTGTGTGTGTGTGTGTGTGTGTGTGTGTGTGTGTGTGTGTGTGTGTGT
>NC_045439.1:128144354-128170926 GCF_002776525.5 Piliocolobus tephrosceles
TGTGTGTGTGTGTGTGTGTGTGTGTGTGTGTGTGTGTGTGTGTGTGTAATTTATACAGAAATGCCAAGAAACAAGTCTGGTCAAGACAATCTTTGAAAGAACAAAGTGAGAACTTATTCTGCCAAATACTAACACATATTATAAAGATATTTAGGGCAGTTCAAAATCAGTACAAGCATAGGCAAATAGAAGAATAACATTGTTATTAAAGTCCAGGAACAAGCTCATGCATATACGGACAGTTGGCTATCACTAATGATAAAAATTTAACAGAGCTGAGCATGGTGGCTCAGGTGTATAATCCTAGCACTTTGGGAGGCCAAAGTGGGAGGATTGCTTGAGGCCAGGAGTTTGAGACCAGCCTGAGCAACATAGTGAGACCCGTCCCCCACTGTCTCTACAAAGAATAACAAATTAGCTGAGTGTGCTAGCTAGTGTGTTCCTATAGTCCCAGTTTCTCAGGATGCTGAGGCTGGAGGATCACTTGAGCCCAGGAGTTGGAGGCTACAGTGAGCCATGATCAAGCCATTAAACTCCAGCCTGGGAGACAGAACGAGACCTTGTCTCTAAAAAAACGGAAAATTTAAACTTGGCCCCTACTTAACAACACCATACACAAAATAAATTCCAAGACTTTTGTATATTTAAATGCAAAAGGTACAATAATAATGGTTCCAGAAGGAAACGTAAGAGAATATCTTAAAATAAGCAAAAATTTCTTGAACAAAACATCAAGCATTATTTATAAAGGAAAATATTAACATCATATTAAATCAAAATAAAGAACATTTGTTTGTCAAAAGATGCTATTAAGACAGTGAAAAGCCAAGCCATAGAGTAGGAGAAAATGTCTGCAACACACAGAACTAATGAAAGGTTCACATTCGGAATATTTGAAGAACTCCTACAAAAAATAGTAACGAAAACATACTGATCAGGCATGGTGGCTTATGCTTGTAATCCCAGCATTTTGGGAGGCCGAGGCAGGCGGATCACCTGAAGTCAGGAGTTTGAAACCAGCCTGGCCAACATGGTGAAACCCCGTCTTTAATAACAATACAAAAATATTAGCCATGTGTGGCGGCGGGCGCCTGGTAATCCCAGCTACTCGGGAGGCTGAGGTAGGAGAATCACTTGAACTTGGGAGGCGGAGGTTGCAGTGAGCCGAGATGACGCCACTGCACTCTGGCCTGGGCAATGGGAACGAAACACTGTCTCAAAAAAAAAAAAAAAAAGGAAAACATACTGATGGCCCAGTGAAAAAAGTGAGCAAGACATTTAACCAGATGTTTTAGAAATGACCATATCCAAATGTCCAACACACATGAAAAGGTGCTCGATTTCATTAATCATGAGAGAAATACAAAGTACAACCACCATAAAATAAACAACTACCAGAATATTGATAATTATATAGTACCAAACAGCAATCACGTGGAGCCAGCAGAGCTCACACAGCTGGAGGAGCGCAAACAGATGCAGCTGAGGCAGGAGAGGTAGTCAGGGAAGTAACCAGCAAGTCCTTGGGATGGCAACTGTGGCAACCACATCATCAACACAATAAGCCCCAGCGTTCGGTAGTCAAGCTCATTCAAGCAAAGCTATGTCCAGTAGGGAACAACCCCTGAAGACAGCATGTGCTTTTTTATTTTACCTGTCCTCAGACTGACCCTCTGTTCATTATAATTGTAAAAAATGCACCCCTGGGTGCAGATTTAAGATGCTAATGAGACATGCAATATATGAATGTATGCACAAGCATGTACGGCTACTGCACGTATGCACCCAGGGGACCACTCAGAACATGCTTACTAGTAACACGTCTTCCCACCCTCTTGTGAACAACCATGTAAGACTCCCATAAAAGGAGTTTCCCCAGTAACAGGCAGCACTGTCTCATCCTGAGGAGCAGCCCGCTCTGGTCCTCTCTCAGGGTGTAGTCTATTCCGCACCTAACTTTGAGAGTGTTCTTTGTGGTGCATTGCTCTACGCTGCATCTTCTTTGTTGTGTCTCTTGTTTAAATTTTTTTGAACTAAGAAAGGAAGGACTGAGGTTTCATAACAGTCATCAACATAGCCACTTTGAAAACCAGTTTGTCATTTTCTGTAATTGAATATACATATATATTATACCCAGCAGTTTCACTTCTCGGCATACCGTTGATGCATGAACAATGCAGAGGTTAGAGGCACTGACAGCCCAGGCAGCGGAAAAATCCATGTATGACTTAACTCCCCAAAAACGTATCTACCAATACCCTACTGTTGACCGGAAGCCTTACCAAGGACATACACAGGCAATTAACATACATTTTGTATGTTTGATGTATTATGTTAACATAATGTATTCTTACAATAAAGTAAGCTAGAGAAAAAACATTATTAAGCAAATCAAAAGGAAGAAAAATGTATTTGCTATTCATTACATGAACATGCATCATCATGACACCCTGGTCATCTTCGCATTGAGTAGGCAGAGGAGGAAGAGGAAGAGGAGAGGTTGGTTTTGCTGTCTTCCAGGTGGCAGAAGCTGAAGAAAATCCATGTAAAAGTGGACCCATGTGACTCAAACCTGTATTACTCAAGGATCAACTGTAGAAACGAAAGGCATGTGTGTGAATGCTCCTATCAGCAATGTTCATAATTGCCTAATGGACACTTTCCAAATGTCCACCAAGAGTAGGATGGATAAGTAAACTGTGGTATATTTACACTATGAGATACCATATAACAATGGAAACAAACTGGTATTTGCAACAATGCGGCTTCATCACACAATTTTAATGTTTTGCTAAAGAATCTACTCCAAAATGAATTTATAGTTTATGTTTCTGTTTTTTATAAAATTCAAAATCAGACAAAACCAATCTATGATGCTAAAGTCAGGGTAGTGGCTATCTCTGGGGTGAAGGGAGGGGCTGTGTCTTTATGGGGGCCCTACAGGCTTTCGCAATGCTGGTGACGTTCTACTTCTTGACCTCGGTGGTGGTTACATGGGTGTGTTCAGTTTGTGATTAGTCATCAAAAGGTACACTTGATTTGTATGCTTTTCCATATGTATTATAATTTTTAAGTTATTAAAATGAAAAAGGAAAAGCTAGCTACTTTTACCTTAGATAGCTGACATTATTGACCATAATCTCTTTTTTATAAGAACTTTCAATGCAAAAAAATTTTTTTTAAGCAGACATAAAAGTCCATAATCTTACCACCAGGTAATCACCATTGGCATAAAAAGAAAAAAAAAACAGTAATAAAAGTGATACATGCGCATAAGGCATTCAAATAATGCAAAAATGGAGAGTAAAAAACTCTCTGCACAGTTTCTCTCCCAAAGAGAAGCACGTTGACATTAATTGTGATTCCATCCACAAGCACCCTTATGCCTATTTTAGGAGGTACCCACTGCTCCCTGCCAACTCCCCAAATGACTGCAACACAACTTGTGGCTAAGACAGCTTTGAGCTTCTTGCTCATGGCAGTAAGGGAGAGCACCTCCTTGACAGAGTTGCAGCACTGCTCACCAGGCCCTACTGCATTGAGCTTTCTAGGATTGGCTGAGGATGGCGATATCACAGCTTAGGACTGGTGAAAGCAGCAATGCCAAAGTCCTGAGGTGTTCAAAGAGTCTCAGGGCTTTTTAGGAGTAAGCTGTCTACCAAGCTAATGTCTTGTGAGAAGGTCCTCAAATGAACAATATAGTTATTTGCATGACAAAAGTCTTCTGGAATAGCAAATTCTACTAATGAAAATAAGGAATACTCAAATTATACTAATAAGGACAGTGAGCTTGGAGGGGTCTGTGGTTTAGGCTCTACTCTGCATACTTATGTCATCTCTGTGTATACAGTTGGCCCTCCCTGTCCATGGTTCTGAATTCATGGATGGATTTGACCAACCATGGATGGAATTTGAATATATTGTGGGTGGCGGGAGGAACTGGGTCTGTACTGAACACATACAGACATTTTTTCCTGTCTTTATTCCCTAAACAGTACCTTATAACAACTAGTTACATCGCATTAACAGTGTATGATTTCAAGTATACAGAAGGAAGGTGCGCAATTGTATGCAAATACTCTGCTATTTTATATCAGGGACTTGAGCACCTGGGGATTTTGGTATCCACAGGTTGGGTGGGGGTGGTCCTGGAACCCATCTCAACCAGATGTTGAAAAACAATTATGTTTCTATTATCCTTATTCATATAAACTCTGCACTAATGTGCCCAGGTGACGTGGAAATGAAGGCATAGATCCACCTCTTCTACATGCCCCCAGGACTGTGAACACCCAGAGGCATTGCCCTTACCTAATTTGCACTAAGATTCCATACAGGCTATTAGCATTCACATGCAATCTATTTTTAAAACACAAAAAGACCTGTACTGTGAGTGGAACACGCTGGTCCGTACCTTGCTTTTTTCTCTCTGCTGGGTGGTAGAGCGCTTTCCATATCAGCACAGATGGACTTCATGTCTGTAGGGGCTGCCCCTAATCCTTAGAAATGTGTAATCCTTAGAAATGTATCACAAAATATTTAACCAGTCTCATATTGTTGCAAGCTGGAGCTGTTTCTAGTTTTCAGCTCTTACAATATTACAATGAACATCCTTGGGAGCAAGTGTTTAACCAACACTGCCTGAGTTAAAATTCCTACTCCATGGTATACTGTGTAATCTTGGGCAAGTCCCTGAATTTCCTTTCCTCGCTCTGTTGGCCAGGCTGGAGTGCAGTGGCAAGATCTCAGCTTACTGCAACCTCTGCCTCCCGGGTTCAAGCGATTCTCATACCTCAGCCTCCCGAGTAGCTGGGGTTACAGGCTCGGGCCACTATGCTGGGCTAATTTTTGTATTTTTCGTAGAGACGGAGTTTCACCACGTTGGCCAGGCTGGTCTCGAATTCCTGATCTCAAGTCATCCTCCTCCCTTGGCCTCCCACAGTGCTGGGATTACAGGTGTGAGCCACTGTGCCTGACAAGTCCCTTAATTTCTTCACCCTCAGTTTAGTCATCTACAAAAAGTGCATAGGATCTTCCTCATGGTGTCATTTTGAGGATTCAATGAGATGATCCATTTTGGGAATTTTTTACCCTGCTTTCTTAGAGCAAGCACTCAGTACATGTTAACTCTTCTTACTATTCATAATTACCATAGGGTAAATTTCTACAAGTGGGATTTCTGGGTCAAAAGGCACATACCTTTTTTTCACTAGATACAAATTGCCTTGTTCTACAACATTTAAACTCTACCGACAGTGTTTGAGTGGCCATTTCTCTGAAATGGGAATCAAATTCTGACCTTTTTGTCTGTCTGAGAGACTTGATCTTACCATGTTTGACTTGCAGATGGAACATTTGTGGTTCTTTTGTTTGCTTGTCTCTTTTTCTATTGGGTTAGTGCTCTTTTCCTTGTAAATTTCTATGAGCTCATATTAAATTAAGGGGGTTGCTTTCTTTTCCATCATATGTAATATAAAATTTTCCCGGTTTGCTTTTGGTCTTATGACTTTATATATAGCATGGGGGGGCAATTTTTTTTCCTTTGGTAGTAAAATATATTAATCATGTCTTTAACAGTCTTTGGAGTCTATATCCTGCTTGGAAAGTCTGCACTAAACGGAGCTATACACAAAAACATTCATGCTTCTTTTTATAACTTACATGGGTTAATGAACCCTTTGCTCCATCTGGCATTTATTTTGGTGTAAGGAGTGAGGTAAATAGGGATTTTTTTTTAATGGTTTGCTGGTTGTCTCCAAGGCATTTGCTGAACACTTTTTTTTCTTTTCCCTTGCGCTTTGCAATGCCACCCTTAAATTATTTTGTGTCTCTTGTCTCTTTCTGGACTTCCCATTATGTTTCACCAAAGTACTACCAATACTAAATTGTTTTAATTAGTACAGCCTTATAATAGGTTTTCATATGGTTAGATCAATAATCTGTTTTTCCTCTTGTCTTTCCCAATATTACTGGCCCATTCAACATCTTTATTTTATTTCCAACATTTATTTTATTCCAAGCTAGAAACTGGATGAATTCTAGTTTTGTTTTTTGTTAGGCTCCCCACAAAATCCCAATGGTATGCTATTTTAAGGTTGCTTTAAATTTATAAACTTAGAATAATTGACAATTTATCATATTGAGTATTCCCATCCAAGAGTGTGTTGTCTTGCTATTCAGTTAAATTATTTTAGATCTCTTAGTAAAATAGGGAGATTTTATTTGTATACACCCTGAACATTTCCTTTAATTTTCACTAATTTTCTCTTTGATTATTATTGTAAATAAGATATTTACTTCCTTTTAGTTTTTTTGATACTTAAAAAAGCTATTGATTTTTGTATGATAGTTGTGATATATACCCCTCTACTCAAGTTTCTAATAGGTTTTCAGCAATATTGGGGTTTCTATGTATAGAAAGTCATCATTTACAGATGATTTATTACAATATATATGATAGTAATAAATCAAAATACTTTATTACTATGTATGATAGTAATAAATTGCGGGTAAATTATAATTTTCCATTTTTCCTCCAATATTTTTGTTTTCTTTTTGTGTAAATGCGTTGGCTTTTCTCTCTAGATTAATGTTAAATATTAG
This sequence comes from Piliocolobus tephrosceles, assembly GCF_002776525.5. Classification (NCBI taxonomy): domain Eukaryota; kingdom Metazoa; phylum Chordata; class Mammalia; order Primates; family Cercopithecidae; genus Piliocolobus; species Piliocolobus tephrosceles. The sequence goes on from NC_045439.1 coordinate 128,150,958, forward strand.
TGTTGAAATAGACTACACTTGTCTTGCTTCTGCCTTTAAAGATTATGTTTCTAATTCCCATTAAGCATGATGATGGCTTTTAGTTTGACACATATATTCTTCCTTTTTTATTTTTAAAAATCAGAAATGGGTGTTGAATTGCATATCTTGGGGTTGTTGATTTAGCCCTTTGCCATTTGGCCTGTTAGTCTGATCATAATAGCTTTTTATTACTCGACTGGCCTAGCATTCCTGAGGTCAGCCCATCTTGGTCACAGTGTATTATTTTTTCATTTACAGATGGATTTTATTTGTCCACATTTAGCATTTTAGCATAGATTTTAGTTTTGTGTTTAAAAATTAACTTTATATTTCAGCACAATTTTAAGCTCACAGCAAAATTGAGTGGAAGGTATAGTGGTTGTCCATAAATCCTTTCCTCACACCCGCATAGCCTCCCCCATGATCAACATCTCTCATCAGAGCAAAATGCTTGTTACAATTAATGAACCTACATGGACACATCATTGTTACCCTGAATCCATAGTACACTAGGATTTGCTCTTGGTGCTGTGCATTCTATGGGTTTGGGCAAATGTATCATGACATATAGTCATCATTATAGTACCACATAGATAGTTTCAGTGCCCTAAAAATCCTCTGTACTCCCCCAATCATCCCTCCCTTCCCCCACCCACTAGCAACCACAGATCCTTTTACTGTCTCAATAGTTTTGCCTTTTCTAGAATGTCATATGGTGAAATCATATAGTCTGTAGCATTTTCAGATTGACTTATTTCACTTAGTAAAGTTCATTTAAGGTTCCTCCATGTCTTTTCATTGTTTGATAGTTCATTTCATTTTAGCACAAAGTAATATCCCATTGTCTGGATGAAGCACAGTTTATTTATCCATTCACCTACTGAAGGATATCTTGGTTGCTTCCAAAGTTGGGCAATTATGAAAAAAAAAAAACTTTTATAGACATTCATGTGCAGGTTTCTGTGTGGATATAAGTTTCATTTGGGTAAATATCAGGGTGCACAATTGCTGGATTATCTGATAAGAGTACATTCATTTAGTAACACTGCCAATGTGTCTTCTAAAGTGTCTGTACCATTTTGTTTTCCCACCAGCAATGAATGAGAGTTCCTGTTGCTCCACATCCTCACCAGCATTTGGTGGTGTCAGTTTTGAAACCATTTAAACTTAACAGATTTTGGGGGCGGGGCTGGGGGGTAATTATTTTGAAGCTTTCTTAACATCTTCAATTGTTATTAGTCTGTTGGGTAGTCTTGTATCTCAAGGCCAATTTTGGTCATCAATATTTTCTTGAAAAATAATTCCTCTATTCAGCTTTTCAAATGTATTTGTATAGATTATTGCAAAATCTCTGGAATAATTTCTCTGTATTCATGCTTATTTTGCCCTTTTCATCTATAATGTGTGATTGTGCTTACTTCCTTTACTTCTTGATTAGGCTATGTAGTAGCTCATCTCCATGACCCACCCCCCAAAATGATCAGTGCTTATGTTTATTAATTTCTACCTTTATATTCTTTTGTTCTGCTTTCCTTGGGTTTATTGCTCCTTTTCTAATTTCTTGAGCTGGATACTTTCTTTTCTTGTTTAGATATGTAGGTGTTTAAGGCTATGAATTTTCTTCTGAGGACAGTTTTAGCCCATTTTATACTGTTTTCATAGGTATTGATGTCATATCATTATTTTAAAGATAGTCTATAATTTTAGTTTTTATTTCTTTGTTGATCCAATATTATTTATGATAATGTAAAAAGTGATAGTTGGTTAATTTATCCCCCATGTCTTTTTTATTTTCTGGATTATTTTTGCATTATAGTTAAACTGTGTACTCTCTAATATATTTTGCAATATATCTAGCATATTTTGCTGCCTAATGTATGTTCTAGGGCAGTGATCCTCAACCTTTCTGACATCAAGGACCAGTTTCATGGGGGTGGGGGGTGTTCGGATGGTTTCAGGATGAAACTGTTCCACCTCAGATCATCAGGCATTAGTTAGATTCTCATAAGGACAGATGTACAATGTAGGTCCTTGACATGTGCAGTTCACAATAGTGTCCATGCTCATAACAGAAGCTAAAGCAGTCACTGATCTGCTAGGAGGTGGAGCTCAGGCAGTAACGCTCACTCACCTACTGCTCACCTAGTACTGTGCCCACTGACACCAGTTTGTGGCCCAAGGTTGGGGACCCCTATTCTAGGGGAACTTGCAAATGTATATGCAATTTTATCAGGATATTGTTCAACCTTATCAATTATTTTAGTTAGATTCATACTTACTTGGGGTATGTCATGCTTTCACAGAGGTGAGTTAAAATCTTCCATAATCATAGTTACGATTTCCAATTTCTGCTTTTTTTTCATAGTTAGGTTTTTTAATTGCTGTAGTTTTGGTGCATACGTTATTTGTGATACTTGCAGCTTCAGGGTGGATTTTACTTTTATTAATATGTGTGTCTGCCTCAACTAGTTTCGCTTTTTCTATCTTGAATGTCATATTGTGAATTGTATGACTGATGTTAATAACTTGATTCCTGATTTCTTTTGAACTGAATTTGTTTGAAATAGTTTTGACTTTTATTTTTATTCTTTATGATTTGATTTGTTTTAATTTCATATCATATATCACAGGTTCTGAAATGTTTTTACCACAACATTTCTGACACTACATGTGTGGGTTTTTTCCCATTCCAACAACCAGCTCTTCAATTATTAGGACACAAGCTGTGTGTCCTATAATTCAATTCAATTCTGGCCCTAACTACTCGGAGTCAGTATCAACTCCGAAGGTTTAAGGGCTCTGTTCCGCAAGACTGCCCTCACTTCAGTTGCAAGTCCCAGGTTGTCACGTATATTTCTGACCAACTGGCTACACATTGGGGGTTCCCTCTCCTCACGTTCAATAGCTCCCGTGAACAGCTCATAGAACTCAGGAAGGCACTTCATTCTTGTTAGTCAGTTTATCTGCAACTCAGGAACAGCCACATTGAAGAGATACATGGGGCGAGGTACAGGGATAGGGGCACTTCCATGCCTCTTCAGGCACTTCACCCTCCCAGCACCTTGATGGGTTCACAGGCATAGAATCTCTCCAAAGCCTGTCATTTAAGAGTTTTATGAAAAATTTTTTACATAGACATGATTAAGTCAGCAGGCATTGGTGTTTAACTCAATATTCAGCCCCTCTCTCTTCCCCAGAGGCCAGGATAAGTCTGAAGGTTTCAACCTCTAAATATGTCTTGGTCTTTCTGGTGACCAGCCCCACTTTATAGGTGTGGCTATAAAGGTATGGCCAATTGACTGTGGTGGTAAGTATCCAAAGCTACATGTGTGATAAAATTGCATAGAACTATGCACACACAGACAGACACACATGCACAAATGGGTTCATGTATAACTGGTGAGGTCCAAATACACTGTGGGTTGTACAAATGTTAATTTTGTGGTTTTGATATTACACTCTAGTTATGCAAATTGCTATCACTAGGGACATGAGAGTGCAGGGTTGCAGGCTGCACAGGACCTCATTGTATATATTTTTTCTAACTTCCTGTGAATCTACAATTATTTTAAAATAAAAAGTTTAAAAATGTCAAATAATTCCAACATCTGTGTCATTTTTATATTGGCATCATTAATTGTCTTTTCTCATTCAAGTTAATATTTTCCTGGTTCTGGCTGGGTGCAGTGGCTCACGCCTGTAATCCCAGCATTTTGGGAGGCCGAGGCAGGAGGATCACTTGAGGTCAGGAGTTCGAGACCACCCTGGCCAACAGAGTGAAAGTCCATCTCTGCTAAAAACACAAAAAGTTAGCCGGGCATGGTAGTGCACGTCTGTAATCCCAGCTACTCAGAAGGCTGAGACAGGAGAATTGCTTGAACCCGGGAGGTGGAGGTTGCAGTGAGCTGAGATCATGCCACCGCACTCCAGCCTGGGTGACAGAGCGAGACTCTTATCTCCAAAAAATATAAAAATATAAGATTTTCCTGGTTCTTGGTATGACAACTAACTTTGTATTGTATCTTAAACATTTTGGTTATTATGAGACTCTGGATTTATCTAAGTCTTCTATTTTTATCACACCTTTTTTGACACCATGATGGTGAGGAATAGGAGAGGAGGAGCTGCCTCATTAGTACCTGGTGAAGGTGGAAATCCAAGTTCCTCCCTTTGCCAGTGTTGACACCTAGGTGCAGAAGGGTGTGTCATTAGTGCTAGGTGAAAATGGGAGCTCACCTTCCCTGAGACTTCTGCTGACATACTGACACCACCCTGGCCAGTAGAGGCACTTCATTATCCTTCCCCACATTGCTTCCACTGACACTGCAGAGTGGGATGGGCACTCAGTATTTCTTGAAGTTGGTGAAATTCTCAGTTCCCCGTTCAGCTTCCTCTGACACCACCCCAGTGAGAAGAGGGAAGGACTGATGGAGGTCTAGGTTCCCCACTCATTCTTTGCTGTGAGGAGCAGGAATTAGGGCACACACAGTTTTTTTTTTTTTTTTTCATGGCATTTGGCTGGAGTAGGGAAGTTACACACCACCATGTGGTTCCTTGGGTCTTGAGAACCCTAGCCAGTCTGCCTTCTTTTCTACACCTTTCAGTGTCTTCTTTCACTTGTTTTTCATATAATGTCCAAGGTTTTTAAGTGTACTTAGCAAGAAGAATAGCAAAAAGTGCATTTACTCCATCTTTTCCAGCAGTCTTTTCTTTTAATAACTAAGTTTATTCCATTTACATTTATTGGAATATTACTCCTAAATAATACTCATGTGTTTCTTATTTCAATTTGTTTCCCCTCTATATCTTTTCTAGATTATTTTGTAGTGCATGTGAGTATGTGTTTTCCTTTTGCTAATCTGAAAGGTTTATAGTTGTGCTGGTGTTTCTAATGGTTATATATAGGTTATATGAGAAATTGTAATTTCAGATATTCACTAGATTCTCCTAGTTTCCCCTCTTGCTAAAGTTCTGCTCAGACCCGGGACCTGGGGGAAGCCTGCTGAGGGTGGCCCAGACCAGGGACTACAAAGTGACATTTGGCTCTGGTAGGCCCCTAAAAATTAGTCTTTCCTTCCATGTGAGTGGCTGAGAAAGGAAAGAGGAATGTGAATCAAGTTTCTAATATGGAACCCTTTGTATCCACCTAACTGGGGAGGCACTCCTTTGGAAAAAGAGGGGATAACTGGGTCAACCAATAGATTTTTCCATTAATAAAAGTTGGGTATATTATATTTTACATCTAACTCAGTCTGCAACCCCTTAGGAATACTTCCAGGCTAGTAGGTTTACATTTCTATTGGAAACCCTTGTATGTTCTTGAGTTATAGGGAAGGGGGGAAGCTAAAGCCCTGAGAACTGCCTGGGGATTCCCGTGAACTGTCTGTGGGAGCTTCCACCCAGCATCTGCTGACTTTGGGGAAGCCCGTGCTTTATCTTTCTATCTTCCACTATCCCTGGCAACCTGTGATTTTGTTGAGCTTTGCTTCCTGGGACAGGCATTAGGAAAACAATAGGCCATCACTGAGGATTGCTGGAGGGGTAGAGTTTTAAATGAGAAAACCTAATCCCAGCTAGGAGAAGGTCTTGCCCAAGGTGGTAGTACTACTTGGCCACACCTGTCCCATCTGGGTACCTTCCTTTACCTTTTGGCTTCAACACAGGATTGGTGGAGTCTCTGCAAAGTGGCTGAAATTTTCCCACTTGACACTTGAATGGAAGCCCCGACACCCACCCCTTGGGGCTTGGCTCCGAAAGCAGGCTGCTTGCTTTAGCAGTTTTCTTGGCTCCCTGCTCCCACTGCAACAGCCATGTCCCCTTCAGAGCCTCAACCACTGGCCTCCATGGATCTCTCTTTCTTTTTTTAATTATTATACTTTAAGTTCTAGGGTACATGTGCACAATGTGCAGGTTTGTTACGTGTGTATACATGTGCCATGCTGGTGTGCTGCACCCATTAACTCGTCATTTACATTAGGTATATCTCCTAAAGCTATCCCTCCCCGCTCCCTCCACCCCACAACAGGCCCCGGTGTGTGATGTTCCCCTTCCTGTGTCCAAGTGTTCTCATTGTTCAATTCCCACCTATGAGTGAGAACATACGGTGTTTGGTTTTCTGTTCTTGCGATAGTTTGCTGAGAATGATGGTTTCCAGTTGCATCCATGTCCCTACAAAGGACAAGAACTCATGCTTTTTTATGGCTGCATTGTATTCCATGGTGTATATGTGCCACATTTTCTTAATCCAGTCTGTCACTGATGGACATTTGGGTTGGTTCCAAGTCTCTGATCTTTGACAAACCTGACAAAAACAAGAAATGGGGAAAGGATTCCCTATTTAATAAATGGTGCTGGGAAAATTGGCTAGCTGTAAGTAGAAAGCTGAAACTGGATCCTTTCCTTACACCTTATACAAAAATTAATTCAAGATAGATTAGAGACTTAAATGTTAGACCTAAAACCATAAAAAGCCTAGAAGAAAACCTAGGCAATACCATTCAGGACATAGGCATGGGCAAGGACTTCATGTCTAATACACCAAAAGCAATGGCAACAAAAGCCAAAATTGACAAATGGAATCAATTAAACTGAAGAACTTCTGCAAAGCAAAAGAAACTACCATCAGAGTGAACAGGCAACCTACAGAATGGAAGAAAATTTTTTGCAATCTACTCATCTGACAAAGGGCCTCCATGGATCTCTAACAGCCATCACTCAGCCCCCATGTGCGGTGAGCAAGTAAGTGACTCGGCCTGTCTCTCACAGTGAGCAAAGGCTTCTGGTCCAGACACTGTTTTGCAGCTGATATATCAACCTGCCTGTGCCCCAGCATAGCACAGATCTCCTCTCTCCGGGCTGTCTTAGCTGCTTCTCCACAACCTGTAGCTCTGCCAAACTGCCAAACTCTCCCTGGTCCTCCTTGCTAATAAAACCTTCCACCAGGTGGCTCTCATGTTCCTGTGTAGGACAAAAATGAGAAAAGACAAAATGCCTAGGTTTTTAAAGAGAGAGGGGGGCAGGTGACAGAGAGAAATAAATGAGGGCCTTGTCCAGAGCTGCTCTGAAAGGACATTTGTCCCTTGGCAGCTGCCTCAGGTGCCCTGCATTTACTCTGGGATTTGGGATGAGTCAAGGTTCTCAGCCATTATGCCAGGTTTGGCATCACCTTGTGTGTCCTAATGTGTCCGGAATTGGTGGGTTCTTAATCTTGCTGACTTCAAGAATGAAGCTGTGGACCCTTGTGGTGAGTGTTACAGTTCTTAAAGATGGTGTGTCCAGAGTTTGTTCCTTCAGATGTTCAGATGTGTCTGGAGCTTCTTCCTTCTGGTGGGTTCGTGGTCTCGCTGGCTTCAGGAGTGAAGCTGCAGACCTTCGTGGTGAGTGTTACAGCTCTTAAAGGCGGCGTGGGCCCAAAGAGTGAGCAGCAGCAAGATTTATTGTAAAGAGCGAAAGAACAAAGTCTCCATAGTGTGGAAGGGGATCCCCCCACGGGTTGCCACTGCTGGCTTGGGCAGCTTGCTTTTATTCCCTTATCTGATCCCTCCCACATCCTGCTGATTGGTCCATTTTACAGAGAGCTGATTGGTCTATTTTACAGAGAGCTGATTGGTCCATTTTGACAGAGTGTTGATTGGTGTGTTTACAATCCTTTAGCTAGACACAGAGTGCTAGACATAAAAGTTCTCCAAGTGAGTTCCAGAGGGGCGGCCCCAGCTCGGAGGGCCTGGCACTCGGAGTGGCTGGCCGGCGCCGCCAGAGTGGATGCTGAGGCCAAGGAGGCACCGAGAGTGAGGGCTGCTAGTACATTGTACTAGTGAATGTACACTAGTGAATAGTGAACACCTCTCACTATTCCCACTGGTCACTGTGAGTGGTAGAAAGGTCCCCTGGAGCTCACTGCAAAGGAGTCTTCCTTACCTATTGGGATCATTGACAGGTCCCCAGTTCCTGTGGTCGACCTTTCATGGGGATTCTTTCTCTTTAAAACAACAGAATCAGTAAAGGAATTCAGCAATAAGCAGGACCCCCTGGGCTCCTCCTGCACCAGCCTAGTTGGGTTGGAACAGATGTGGAGGCAACAAACATGGAGTCATGTGGATGGATGTGGAATAAGAATGCCTCATGGCCTAAGCTGCTGGGTTTGGGCTCATTCTCTTTTTCCATTCCAGGCTTTCCATGATGCTGTTCTGAGGCAGGGGAAATGGGAAGGACTTTGCAACATTTACCTTGGGGCCCTAAAATATAAACTGGATCTTGGAAGGTGGAGTTCAGCAGGCTGCTGCGAATACTACTGAAGGACCCAGACACCATCAGGTTCGCATTCTACCTATGCTTGAACAGGAGTCCATAACCTGGACCTCGCAGGGCTGTCCTCTGCAGAAGAATCTGATCCCTGGGCCATGAAACAGCAGATACACTGGGGTCAGGTCAGGGATGAGAGGGTGACAAGTGAGATAGCCAGGCAGAAATGGCAACTTAGCAGATGGTGTGCAGCATGGCCAGCGAGGAAACGTATGGGGGCTGGGCACGGTGGCTCATGCCTGTAACCCAGCACTTTGGGAGGCCGAGGTGCACAGATCACTTGAGGTCAGGAGTTCGAGACCAGCCTGGCCAACATGGTGAAACCCTGTCTCTACTAAAAATACAAAAATTAGCCAGACATGGTAGCACATCCCTGTAATCCCAGCTACACGGGAGACTGAGGCAGGATAATCACTTGAACCTGGGAGGTGGAGCTTGCGGTAAGCCAAGATGGCACCACTGCACTCTAGTCTGGGTGACAAAGCGAGACTCTTGTCAAAAAAAAGAAAAAGAAAGCAAGAAAAGAAAACACATGGATGGAAAGACCAGGCCCATGAATTTGTTAGCAAGAATAAAGTACTGAACTGCAGTTCATTTATTCTAAAAAAGAATGCATTCAGAATTATTTATCTAAATTCATCCAAATGATACATTTTATTTAATCAGTCCACAGATGAGGAAAGAAAGGCAATTGAGGTGGCGCTACAGGAAATGCACAGAAAATGGTTTCTGGAGTCAGGCAGCCCCTGAGTCCAGGCAGCCCCTGACTCCAGAAACTCCAGTGGTGTGGGAATCACAGCCCACCATTTACAAGATAGACAACACGAGTCAACCACTTCATCTCTCTGAGCCTCTATTTCCTTACTTGTAAAAATAATGTCTTCCTGTGAGGTATGTTGTGAGGATTAAATGAGATACATTTGGAAGCGCCTGGCACAGAAAAAGTGCTCGGAAAATATGAACTTCATTTCCAAAAAAGAAGCTGAGGTCACCCAAGTTGTGAGTGGCAGAGCTTAGATTTAAACTCGTACTTTTGGCTGACTTCCGACAACAACACTCCTTGCACTGATGGATTAAAAATATTTATTGAGGCTCTCTGTGTGTCCATATAAGGAGTTAAATTTATAACAAAATACCACCCCATTCCTGATACCACTGAGTCTAGTGGACGAGGGACACTGGAAACACAGTGTTATCAGTTAGGGCTCAGCAGGGAATCACACTGTATTCAAACAGTGGAGGCTTCATGCACATTTACATAGGTGTTGAAGGGCTAAGAAAAATCCAAAGGGAGCGCTGAGTTACCCAGGTATCATGACTGTAGAAAATAGAGGTGAAGTCTTTTCCAGAATGTAGGCAATTGGAGGAGAGGCCCCCTTGGACTAATGGGTTCCCAGGGGATTGGCTCTCTGTAGCTGATCCCCAAGCTCTGTATATGTGGCAGGGCCTGGAAGCTGCTGGTTGTACCACCAAGAAGAGGAGTTCTGTGGCTGGTGCTGGGACCTCTGAGAAGAGGACACAGACCCGTGGGTGTTGGGACCTCCATAGAGGAAGCCCAGATTGGCAGGTGAAGGAGGTGAAAGGTAGTACTCTGTTTCTTAAAGAGGTGCCACCTGCTTCAGGTGAAGACTGAGAGCTGGCAGCTGGGGTCATGGCATCAGCTACTGCTAACAGAAGCTAGCAGTTAGGAAGGAATCCTCTTCTTATTCCCTTCTGTATTCCAGTTGTTGGGGTGATTGGACCCAACACCAGGCTGTAGGGGAGACAAAGTCTGGTGGAGACAAAGGAATGAGAAAAGACAAGTTAAGAGAGAATGTGGGACCACGGGGCCAACACTAGTATGGAGGCTGTGAAGGCCCCAAGCTCTGGATGCTCACACTATTTATTGGTGATCAAACAAAGAAACAGGTGGTGAGGATGTAAGGGTTGAAAGGAAGCGGTGTATCAAGTGAGTGAGCTACAGCTGTGATGATTTAGCATGTTCTTTGAAACATATGGCTACTTGAGATAATGGGAGTGCTAGAAGCAAGGAGTCAGCAAGTCTAGACACATTCCAAAGACCAAGAGGGGTTTTAGACACTGGGCCCCAGATATGTTCCAAGCCCTGCCTCAACTTCTCTCCCAATTCTCAGCTTTTCTCCCAACAGCAGTCCCTTATTAACAGTTCTTATTTGCAGATGTAACAGAAAGCCAACTGGCAAGGGAGTCTAGGACATAGAGTTTGTAGAGCCTCAGCCCCAGCAGCACAGAGCAGGATTTAGAAGGAAGATTTAGAGTTGAGAAATATAGGTAAATAACTAGCCCAGTCTATCTCTTTGACAAATCAGCATGTATACACACCTTTAAATGCATGTTTAAAGTTCAACAAATGGTGCTGGAACAATTGAATATCCACATGCAAAAAAAACAAAAAAAACAAAATAAACTTGGATCCATACCTCATATGTGGTGATAAAACTGGGGGTTTGAAAGGCTACAGACAACCAGCTTGAGCCTTGAGACCTTTGCCAAATTCTGAAACCCTACAGAAAGTAAAAAAGCTGAGTTTAAAACTAATTAAAAATAGATGGGTCATCCTCTAGTCTCTTTGAGTTGAGACAAAAATCTCCCAAGCTCTCAAAAGAAAGCCCAGCTTTCTACGTTTATATTCAAGGAAGAAGGGGAAAACAGATGCAGGCTGGGTCTTACTGTCAGCTGTTTACAAGGGATATACTGCAGAGATAAGGGCTTAGAATGGTTGAAACTAAAAGCATGTGAATTACTGTTGCCAAAAGTCAGAGACCCCAAATGGAGGGACTGGCTGGAGCTGAGGCAGAAGAATATAAATTGTGAAGATTTCATGGACACTTATCAGTTCCCAAAATTAATACTTTTATAATTTCTTACATCTGTCTGTACTGCAATCTCTGAACATAAATTGTGAAGATTTCATGGACATTTATCACTTTCTCAATCAATAGTCTTATAATTTCTTATGCCTGTCTTTACTTTAATCTCTTAATCCTGTTATCTTTGTAAGCTGAGAATGTTTGTCACCTCGGGACCACTATTGTACAAATGGATTGTAAAACGTGTGTTTGAACAACATGAAGTCAGTGCACCCTGAAAAAGAACAGAATAACAGCAATTTTCAGGGAACAAGGGAAGATAACCATAAGGTGTGACTGCCTGTGGGGTCGGGCAGAATAGAGCTATACTTTTCTTCTTGCAGAAAGCAAGAAGGAGAAATATCGCTGAATTCTTTTCCCATTAAGGAATAACCCTGGGGAAAGAATGCATTCCTGGGGGTAGTAGGTCTATAGATGGCCGCTCTGGGAGCGTCTGTCTTATGCAGTTGAGATAAGGACTGAACTACTCCCTGGTCTCCTGCAGTAACCTCAGGCTTACTAGGATTGGGATATTCCAGCCTGGTAAATTCTAGCCAGACTGGTTGTCTGCTCTCGAACCCTGTTTCCTGTTAAGATGTTTATCAAGACAATGCGTGCAGAGCGGAACATAGACCCTCATCAGTAATTCTAATTTTGCCTTGCCTTGTGATCTTTATTGCCCTTTGAAGCATGTGATCTTTGTGACTTACTCCCTGTTTATACACCCCCTCCCCTTTTAAAATCCCTAATTAAAAACTTGCTGGTTTTGTGGCTTGAGGTTGTCATCACGGTCCTACCAATATGTGATGACACCCCTGGAGGCCCAGCTGTAAACTTTCTCTCTTTGTGCTCTTTCTCTTTATTTCTCAGACCGGTGGACACTTAGGGAAAATAGAAATATTGGGGGCTATGTTGAATATTGGGGGCTGGTTCCCCTGATAAATTACATTACTATATAAACCTATCCAGAAGTAATGAAATAAATATCGACAGAGCTAAAATGACAAATAAACAAATTCACTACAATGGAAGACTAACACATCTCTCGCAATAGTTGATGGAAGAAATAGACCAAAAACAAACACACAAACAAAAAGCCAATAAGGATAGAGAAGAGTTATCAACAACATCAACAAGAGTTGACCTAATTAACACATAGAAAACATGTTATGAAGCTGTGATATATTTCACATTCTTGTCAAGTACACATGGAGCATGAATCTAAACTGACCATCTGCTGGGCCAGAAAGAAAGCTTCACTAGATTCTTTGTAATGGGACAGAGTATATTCCTGTCCACAGCGCATTAAGCAAGGGCTATGGTCTAAATGTTTGTGTTCCTCCAAAATTCGTATCTTGGAACCTAATCATCAAAGTGATAATATTAAGAAGTGGGCCTTTAGGAGGTGATTAGGTCAGAAGGATGGAGCACTCATGAATGGGATAAGTGTCCTTATAAAAGAGGCCCCAGCTTAGCTGGGTGTGGTGGAAAACACCTGCAGTCCAAGCCCCTCAGAAGGCTGAGGTAGGAGGATCACTTGAGCCCCGAAGGTCAAGGCTACTGCAGTGAGCAATGATTGTGCCACTGCACTCCAGCCTGCGTGACAGAGCAAGACCTGATCTCCAAAAATATAAATGAATGAATGAATGAATAAATAAATAAGACCCTAGAAAGACCTTGCCCCTTCCACCATGAAGACACAGCAAGAAAGCACCATTTATGAACCATTTATGAAGCATTTCCTCACCGGACATTGAATCTATCAGATCCTTGATATGGAACTTCTCAGACTCCAGAATTATGAGAAATAAATTTCTGTTGTTTCCATACTAATTGTAGGATGCTATTTATTTTTATTGTACACAAATGTTCAGAGCAGCATTATTGTTAATAGCAAGAAAGTGAAAATCACCCAAATGTCTCTCAGCTGAGGAATGAATACATAAAATATTGGTACAGCCACACAATGGACTGTTATTTGGCAATAAAAAGATATGACATATCCATACATTTGACAACATGGATGAACCTTAAAGCATTATGCTATGTTAAAGAGGCTTGTCACAAAAGACTCATTACATTTATGCAAAGGGTCCAGAAGAGGCAAATCTATGGAGATAAAATGTAGGTCTTTAGGTTGGGGACAGGATGTGGGGAGTATGAAGTGACTGTGAATGGGTATGAGGGGTTATTTGACAGAGGACAAAAATTCTTTAAAATTAAATTATAGTGATGGCTGCAAAATCTTGTGAATATACTAAAACATCAAAATGTACACTTCAAAGTTCAATAATTGACTAAATTAAACCACAATGTTTAAGTAATGATAGCAGTGGTAGCTGATACTGTTTGGGGCTTTTGGTGTGATGGCAATGTATCTGTTTTTTTTGAGACAGAGTTTCACTCTTATACCCCAGGCTGGAGCATGATGGCACAATCTTGGCTCACTGCAACCTCCGCCTCCCAGGTTCAAGCGATTCTCCTGCCTCAGCCTCCTGAGTAGCTGGAATTACAAGCATGCGCCACCATGTCAGCTAATTTTGTATTTTTAGTAGAGATGGGGTTTCTCCATGTTGGGCAGGCTGGTCTCGAACTTCTGACCTTAAGTGATCCGCCCCCCTTGGCCTCCCAAAGTGCTGGGATTACAGATGTGAACCACTGTGCCCAGCCACAATGTTGTATTTTTAAAAATAGGTATATTGGCTATATAGGTTTTCACTTCATAATTGTTCATGGAGTTATACATTTATGTTTTGCCCATTTTTCTATATGCAGGTTATACTTTAATAAAGATTTTTTAACAGGATATAATAAGCAAGTGTTGCTGAGAAAATGGCCCCATCTCTAGTAGATTGGAGAGTCTACTGTTTCACACCCCTGGGAATGTGATGGGAATACAGCAACACAACAATTACTTTAAGGAAGAGCAACTTGTTTACTTAGAGAAATATGTCCAGATAGAAAAACCAATGTGTCCTGATTCCAGAGTCATAGCTTCGGCAGAGCCATTGTGTCCCTGGGATGGAGTCTTTGTTTGAGGTCTGTCTGTAGGATACAGCTAACTGGCATTCCGCAGAAGAGACCTCCAGCCTGTCTACTTATTCTAGAATGGCTTACACCACAAAGTTCTTTCTGTTACTGAAGCACTGGGTTTTCCATCAAGTATAGCTGGATAAACTAATTTCTCAAGCAAAGGCAGACTCCAGGGATTTCTGAGATAGAAAAGGCAGAGTCTCACTCTGTCGCCCAGGCTGGAGTATGGTGGTGCAATCTTGGCTCACTGTAACCTCTGCCTCCCGAGTTCAAGCAATTCTCCCACCTCAGCCTCCCAAGTAGCTGGGACTGCAGGTGCCCGCCACCACGCTCAGCTGATTTTTCTATTTTTAGTAGAGATGGGGTTTCACTGTGTTGGCCAGGCTGGTCTTGAACTACCGACCTTGTGATCCACCTGCCTCGGCCTCCCCAGAGGTTTTGTATTTGTGAACATATGTCCTCAAAACATGACTGATACATATTAATATTTCCTGAGTGTGCATTTAGTGTGGCTTATGCTCAGCTCTCACGAATTTCTTTCTTTTTCTTTTCTTGGCTCACTGTACTCCGCCTACTGGGTTCAAGCGATTCTCCTCCCTCAGCCTCCCAAGTAGCTGAGATTACAGGCTCATGCCACCATCCCCAGCTAATTTTTTGTATTTTTAGTAGAGATGGGGTCTCACCCTTGTGGCCAGCCTTGTCTCAAACTCCTGACCTCAGGTGATCTGTCTGCCTCAGCCTCTTAAGTGCTGGGATTACAGGTGTGACCACTCTGCCCAGCCATGTTTTGAACTTTTAAGAGCCCTTTTCATTCTTTGAATATTTTTTTTTTGGTATATTATTCTTGTTTAATGGATGTAATATCTTCTCATATCTCTAAGACTAATAACATTTTTTTGAAGTTTTCTTCAAAATATTTCTGCACAGTATGTTTCCTTCAGTTGCATTTTTTTTTTTTTTTGAGACGGAGTCTTGCTCTGTCACTCAGGCTGGAGTGCAGTGGTGTGATCTTGGCTCACTGCAGCCTCTGCCTCCCACGTTTCAGTGATTCTCCTGCCTCAGCCTCCTGGGTAAGCTGGAATTACAGGGGCACACCACGCCCGGCTAAATTTTGTATTTTTAGTAGAGATGGGGCTTCGTCGTGTTGGCCAGGCTGGTCTTGAACTCCTGACCTCAGGTGATCTGCCTGCCTCAGCCTCCCAAAGTGCTGGGATTTTTCTTTTGGTTTGTTTTTGTCTCTATCATCTTGTGGGATGAATTTTGTTCCCTCCAAATCTATACATTGAAACCCTAACCCCCAGAGACAGGGTCTCACTCTGTCAGCCAGGCTAAAGTGCAGTGGTACAATCACAGCTCACTGCAGTCTTGACCTCCTTGGCTGAAGTGATCCTCCAACCTCAGCCTCCCGAGTAGCTGGAATTATAGGTGCACACCACCTCACCTGCCTAATTTTTGTATTTCCCATACAGACAGGCTTTTACCATGTTGCCCAGGCTGGTCTTGAATTCCTGACCTCAAGCTATCTGCCCACCTCAGCCTCCCAAAGTGGTGGGATTATTGGCGTGAACCACCATGCCTGGCCAGAAAATGTCTTAAAAGTGTGTGGAACCCTTCCAAGCTGTTGACATCTGGGAGTTTGATCCTGGAACTTTCTTGATTTTAATAGAAGATGTCAACAAAAGATGTTCAGGAAAATAAGCAAGACGCAAATGATCTCAGTGATCCCTGAATGGTTCATTGATTGAAACATCAAAGGTTGAGGTCACCCAGTCAAGTCACGGGTGTAACTACCAAGTTTGTGCAGACACAGGGAAAATGACAGCACAGGTCTGTTTGTCGACAATGACGTTAAGATGCACCCCAAACTCAGAGATGCTAAAATGTGAAAAAAAATATGCATCTTAGAATCTATGAAATAGGCCCGGCACGGAGGCTCACGCCTGTAATCCCAGCACTTTGGGAGGCCGAGGTGGGTGGATGGCTTGAGCTCAGGTGTTCAAGACCAGTCTGGGCAATATGGTGTAACCCCACCTCTACCAAAAATACAAAAAAAAAAAAAAAAAAAAAGTTAGGCATGGAGGCACATGCCTGTAGTCCCAGCTACTCAGGATGCTGAGGCTGGAGGATTGCTTGAGCCGGGGAGACAGAAGTTGCTGTGAACCTTAACCTTTACTCATGCCAGAGGCAAAAATTAATTTGAAATGGATCACAGATCTGAATGTAAAAGCTCAAGCAATAAAACTACAATAGGAACATGTGTTTGAGACTTTGATGTAGATAAAGGTTTTTTTAGATTGGATGCAAAAAGCACTAACTAGGAAGTAAAATGTTAAATTAAAAAGTCTCTGCTCATCAAAAGACACCATTATAATAGCCAAATAGTGAATAGATTTTCAAATGTCCATCAAGGAGAACTGATAAATAAAACTATATTTATACAATGGACTCTACTCTGTAATATAAAAGAATAAACTAGTGATACCTGATACAACATGCATGAATCTCCAAAATATCATGTTGGCTAAAAGATGTCAGAGAAGATACATATTGCATGGAATCATTTGTATGATGTCCAAAAACAGGGAAAAATAATCTTAGATTATAGCAATTAGAAAGTGGTTTTATTTGGGGTGGGGAGAATTGACTGGGAAATTATGAAACTTTTTAGGTAACAGAAATGTTCTATGTCTTATTTGGAGCTGTGGTTACCTGAGTGAATACCACTCTCTAAATGTTCAAATGAGCACTTCAGATGTGTTCATTTTACTGCTTGTAATTATACCCCAATCAAATTATCCTGAATTCTCAGCAAGCTAGGAAGAAAGGAGAACTTCTTTAACTTGATAAAGGACATCCACATACAAAAAAATAAATCCTGCAGGTAAAATTATACTCAATGGTGAGAAATTAGAAGTTTTCCTGCTAAGATCAGGAAAAAGTCAAGGACGTCCCCTCTCACAACTGCTAATCAACATCACACCGGAAGTCCTAGCTGATGAAGTAAGACAAGAAAAGGAAATAAAAGATAATTGGATTGGGAAGAAAGAAAGAAACTGTCTTTGCCCTCAGATGACATGATCTTCTATGGAGAAAATCTGAAAGAATTGACAAAAAAAACCCTATAAGAAGTGATTATAGCAAGTTTACAGTATATAAGGTTAATATACAAAAGTCTATCATTTTCTTACATACCAGTAATGAACAAGTGGAATTTGATGTTAAAAACACATACCATTTAGCACCCCCACAAAATGAAACACTTAGGTTTAAATCTAACAAAATATGTATAAGATCTATCTGAGGAAAAGTACAAAACTCTGATGAAATAAATCAAAGTACTAAATATATGGACAGATATTCCATGTTCACAGATAGGAAGATGCATTATTGTCAAGATGTCAGTTCTTCCCAACTCAATCTACAGACCCAACACAATCCCAAACAAAATCTCAGCAAGTTATTTTGTGGATATTGACAAACTGATTCTAAAGTTTATATGGGAAGCAAAGGACCCACAGTAGCCATAAAAATACTGAAGGAGAACAAAGTCAGATGATTGACACTACCCAGCCTCAAGACTTACTATAAAGGTACAATACTCAAGACAGTGTGGTATTGGTGAAATAGACAAACAGATTAATGGAATGGTACAGAGCCCAGAAACAGACCCACACTAATATAGTCAACTTATCTTTGACAAAGGAGCAAAGGCAATATGGCGAAAAGATAGTTTTTCTTCAAAAATAGTGCTGGGACAACTAGATATCCACATGCTAAATAATGAGTCTAGACACAGACCTTACACCCTTCACAAAAATTAACTCAAAATTGATCATAGACCTAATCATAAAACACAAAAATATAAAGCTCCTAGTAGATAACATAAGAGAAGGTCTAGACAACCTTGAGCTTGAAGATGACTTTTTAGATACAACACCCAAGATACAATCCTTCAAAGAAATAATTGATAAGCTGGACTTTATTCAAATTAAAAACTTCTACTCTGAGAAAGACACTGTCAAGAAAATGAGAAGACAAGTTACCGACTGGGAGAAAATGTTTGTAAAAGATATATCTGATAAAGGACTGTTATCCAATATATAGAAAGAACTCTAAAACTCAACAAGAGGCCAGGAACCATGGCTCATACCTATAATCCCAGCACTCTGGGAGGCCAAGGCAAGTGGATTGCTCGAGTCCAGGAGTTTGTGACCAGTCTGGGCAACACGGCAAATCCCCTCCTCCTACAAAAAAATGAGCCAGGCATGGTGGCACATGACTGTTGTCTCAGGAGGCTGAGATGGGAGGATCATCTGAGCCCAGGAGGTCGAGGATGCAGTGAGCCATGATCGTGCCACTGCACTCCAGCCTGGGTGACAGAATGAGATCCTGTCTCAAAAAACAAAAACAAAAACAAAAAACAATAACAACACAATTTAAAAATAGACAAAATATCTGAACAGACCAAGGAAAATATACAGATGGCAAATAAATGCTCAACATCATATATCATTAGAAAATGGCAAATTAAAATAATTAGATGCCACTACATACCTATTAGAGTGGCCAAAATCTAGAACGCTGGCAATTTCAAATGCTTGTGAGGATATAGAGCAACAGGAACTCTCATTCATTGCATGGGAATGCAAAATAGTGTAGCTATACTGGAAGACAGTTTGGAAGTTTCTTACAAAACAAAATATACTGTTAGCATATGATACAGCCATCATATTCCTTGGTATTACCCAAATGCGTTGAAACTTATGTCCACACAAAAAGCCACACATGGATATGGTACATCCCAGACAACAGAATATTAGTACCGGTGCGGAGTGGGCGGCCGGGAACCTGGCAGAAGAGGGTGGGCGAGAAGGGAAGGAGGGGCGTCCGGAGGTGGGGGGAGGGGCGATCGAAAAAGAAATGAGGATCAAGCCATGAAAAGACATGGAGGAATCTTAAACGCATATTATTAAATAACAGAAGCCAATCTTAAAACTACATACTGTATGATTCCAACTACAGGATATTCTGGAAAAGGCAAAACTATGGAGACAGTAAAGAAATCAGGGGTTAAAGGAATTAGGGGGGCGGTAAGGATGAGTCAGCTTCTTTCCCCACCCAGCAAAGAAACCCTGCTAGGGTGACAAAATAGATGGGAAGTTGAATGATGGGTGTTTTTTGGTCCCTGATTCTATTAAATGGGCCATGACAACCATCTCGTTATACCTATCTCTTAAAATTAAAAAAAAAAAAAAAAAAATCGGGAGAAAGTCAATAAATCAAGTCAAATTGCGTGCTTCCGGCACAACAGGGACATCCAAGAACAGAGTGACCAAATGTGGTCATTCCGATGAGAGTGCTCAGGAAAATGCTTGGCTGGGGGTTACTGCAGGGTCTAGTTCAGCCTCTGCAGGCACCATGACTGCGCCGGCTTGGGCACCTCGGTGTAAAGCTGGTGCAGCAGCCTAGGTTTGGGCGAGGGAAGGAGGGGGCGGGGAGAGAGGCAGAGGGAGCAACAGAGAGACAGAGACAGAGACAGAGAATCACCAGACCAAACCAAAGAGTGAATGGGAGACAGATGGGAAGGGTGAGCGAGGGCAGGAAAGGAGACCCAGTAGGTCCTTCTGGAGTGGCCAGAGGGTCCCCATTCTCCCCGCTCTTCTTAGCTCCACCCGGTCCCCACCCGACCGTGGTCTCCACCGCCCCTCCCCCCACCTCCCGACGCCCCTCCCCCCACCTCCCGACGC